>NW_020950792.1:4902081-4923505 GCF_900497805.2 Vombatus ursinus | reverse complement strand
CTCTCTCTCTCTCTCTCTCTCTCTCTCTCTCTCTCTCTCTCTCTCTCCCGCCCTAAATAAGATGAAGGGGGTGATGAAGAAAGCTGAGTAGACATTTTCTCTTAGAGTTCATTACTGCTGGTGAAGAGACAGTCACAGAGTTTTTTATATAGGTAGATTTAGATATTTTTATCTGAAATCTGTCTCTTCAGTTCATCTATCTATCTATCTATCTATCTATCTATCTATCTAGATATACCTATCTAGAGGCAGCTGGTGGCACAATAGATAAAATCACTGAAATCAGGAAGACCTGAGCTTAAAACTGGTCTCATACACTTACTCTTTGTGTGACCCTAGGTAACTCACCTAACATCTGCATACATTAGTTTCTTCAACCATAAAATGGGAACAAAAATAGCATCTACTTCACAAAGATATTGGGAGAACAAACAAAACAACAAAGAAAGGAAAGAAGGAAGAAAAAGAAAGGAAAGAAGAAAGTGAAAGAAAAGAAAGAAAAAGAAACACAGCACAATGACTGGCACATACTAGGCACTATTGAAATGCTTATTCCCTAATCTTTTTCCCAGAGATATAGTTATCTCTTATCTATCTATCTATCTTTTCCTCCTGAAACAAACAACTGACCTTCTAGTGGGCAAAGAGAGACCATGTTTTATTCTCTTTTTCTATCTACCTCAGGGCTTTGAACAGTGCTATGAACAGGGCAAATGATCAATAAATACTGAATGAATGAAAAACGCCCTTAAGTGCCATTGTCAGATTTATCTGTCTTAAACACCACTTTCATCATGTTACTCTCCTAATTAAAAATCTATAGTGACTGTCTTTTCAAATCCAGTCCAGACTTCTCTATGTAGTGTTCAAGACCCTCCATAATTAGGTCCCATTTTATCCAGCCACATTTGTCTCCTATCGCTGCCACACACAAATCCTCTCTTACACTCAGAAGGGTCTCCTTAGAGCCCCTCTGATACATGCTACACCTTAGAGTCTTTGTGTAGGGAGCCCCTGCCAACAATATCCTCTATAATCAGCCAAGGCCCAGGTCAGTCTCCTTTCATTTGTGATGTTTCACCTGATGTCTCCACCCCATGTAGAGTTCTCTCTTACCTACTCCTCTTGTATTTATCCTCTGTAACATTGTGTAAACATTTGGAGCTATAAGGAACTTTAGAGATCATTTAGTCCTCTAAATGTCCTCTAAAGTAAGACTTTACAAATGAAGGAAATGTAGACCAGAGAGATAGAGTATTTCATTAAGTATTTCAAGTTTACAGAGGTAGTTAGTGACAGAGATGGGTTTAGAGCACAATTCTCTTGATTCCCAGTCAAGTTCACTCTCTCTCTAACATCACAGTATTATTATTCTCTAGGGGTTTCTTTTGTTTGTGTTTTTATCTCCACAATTAAATTATGAATTCTGTGAGAGAAGGAAGCACTATTACTTATACTTTTCTTGTAACCCACAGCACTTGTCTTTAAAGCTGGTTACCCTAGTATGTACCTTATGAATGTTTGTTGGTGTACTTACTAACTTGACAGAAAAACTAGGTTATTTCTTGAGAGTGGGCAGTAAAGGAAGAGCTTTTACATATCTAGGATTGTTTGGTGTGTACCAGCCTAAAAGGTTATGGATGAATTCTGAGAGGAACCTTTAAGATCTTCTTCTAAAACAAGTCTACACAAATACAGTAAAGCATGGAACTGAAAATCCATGCAATCAGCTTGATCAGTGTAGACAACTTCTCTGGATCACTGAGGCTGAAAAATCCACATGGGGGCAAAAATGGTTCAGATTTCTATTTTGATCATATTAACTGGAGAAATATAATTATGGAACTCTCCACTTCACTTTGTGTTTTCTGAGAATAACTTGAATGACTGCATCAGAGCATCTTGATATAATGGGAGCATTTAATAGGGTTGGGCCTGAAGTTTCCCTGACCTGATTGTCTGATCTATCAAGAAAAACTTACAGAGCTCAATGACAGCTGAGCTCATTCTATTTTGACTGGCATTAGAGTTCCATAATGAGAAATATATTTTCCAACCCCAGTATTCTTAGATGTGAGTTCATGCAGAGGTTAGCACAACCATTTTTTTTGTGTGAGCAGTGTGTGCCTGCATGTTATTACTATAGCAATTATTTAATATTTATAAAGTTTCTAAATAGCACCGGATACACTTGCAAAGGTGTGATTCCTAACCTCTGGGAGTTTTCTTATAAGAAAGATGAACCACTCAATTGCAAACATCCCTAAACAGTTTTGGAGTATGTTTTGGTGCCCTGAGGAGATGAAATCAGAGAACTGAAGTGAACAATAATAATATGCATTTGTAGGGAACTTTGGTTCCTAAAGGCCAAAAGCCTGTGAGTGCAACATTTATCTTGTCACCAATTCAGTACTGAATGTTCATATAAATTTCCATGAAAAATTTAGTGTGGAGGTCAGGGAAGAATACTTGATACATTATATATGTACATAGTTAATTGCATGTTGTCTCCACCTTTAGATTGTGAGGTCCTTGAAGGCAGGGATTGTCTTTTGTCTTTGCTTTCTTTGTATTCCCAATGTTTGGCATAATATATGGCACATAAATGCTTAACAAATGTTTATGAAATGACTGGTACCTTTATGAGTGTGTGTGTGTGCGTGTGTGTTTGTGTGTTTGTATGAATTTCCTTTTAAGTGATATATAGGTATATTTATGTATGTCATATATCTACTTATATACTTCATAAATATATATGACCTATTATTTAGAGTCTCATTATACATACGTATGTATGTATACCACTTAAAAGAACATACAAGTTTCATAGAAATCACAAGAAGTTGAGAAACTGATGAAGAGGCCAGAGGCAATCAAAAGATAAATAAAAACTGACCCTTAGTTTCCAGAGTTTGGGGCTTGTGACCCATTATCATGATTTCTAGATTCCTGTGATGTCTGCTGCCCTGTAGCTACATAAGAAAATAGGTGACCGATATTTTTTATAGAAATCTAGGTGTCAGTGTCCAAATGTGTACATTAAACTCTGGCAGGTCCTATCTAACTGTACTGGATTTGATTTTGGAGCCAATGACAGACAAATAACTCTCTTCAAGGACCAGCCTAGCTAGCATATCATCACCAGAGTGTTGGGCTACCAAATGATAAATGTTTTCAGTCACAGAAACTATTATGATTTACTAAATCAGGAGGAGGTTATGATCTGTTTTGGTGAAGATAATATTCACTGTAATGAAATAATATGTTATTAAAGCATTCAAGTAAGTGAAATCTATAGTAAGATTTGTAAAAAAAAAATCAGACTATTAGTCTCTAAGTATCATTTTTAATAATATATCTGATTAGTGATAAAAGTAATGCTAGTTTTTGCTCCCATTAACTTTATGATCATTTTCTTATCCCTTTCCCATAACCTTTCATTAAAAACCATCTCTCTTTACTTTTATATCACAGAATAATCACTGACATTTATTTTTATCATCATCAGTTGTTTGATAGAAAGTCACAAAATGCTGATAGAATGGTGTGTGTGTGTGTGTGTGTGTGTGTGTACACACATACATTTATATAAACACATTATGTCTATTTAGCAATCAAAAGTAACTTGAAAGTAAATATCCCACTAGAATGGACTATTCTTCCTCTTTGATACCACAACAACTCTTCTCGTGATGTTATTGCTCAAAGAAATAGCCTCAAAGAAACAGGATTTGATGGCATCCACAGTTGACTTCTGCCTAGTTAGCTTTGGTCCCAGAGAAATTCCAGAAATAGGCTCTGAGAAGGATCCCAGCCAAGTTGTCCCCTGGATTTTTTTTCCAGTGCATCTCCAAAGAGTTCTACAGTACACTAATGTCAAAGCCCAAGTAGGAAAACCTACTAGATCAAAATTTTTATCACCAATTGTTGGGTTCATCTGCCAAATTATTTGTACCTGAAAGCTATTTTTTTCTGCTATTCTTGCCACATGGATGAGTAATAAAGGTTATGTGTGTTTATGGGTTTATAAATATGTGTGTGCGCATGTGCATGGGGGAGGAAGGTGGTGGGTAGAAATTAAGAACTCAATGAGATCAACATAAAAGTACCAAATCAGAGAATATTTTAGAGGTACAAAGGACTTCGGCAACTAACTAGACTAACCTATACCTAAAAAGAAATCTCTACTACAACATACTGAACAATTACTCAAAGACTTCCATTAAAGTGAACCCACTGTTTCCCAAGGCAGCATTTAGTGATAACTTCAATTTTTAGGAATAGCAATTTTTTCCACACTAACAAGATTTAATTTGCTTTACAACTTCTACCCTTTATGTAATGGTTGCTACCTTGGTTAACCTAGTGTTGTACCACATTAGTCAAGCAAAGTTTCTGTACATGCTGACACGTCATGCTGACATGAAAACTATTCTATGTTTTGAAAGAAAACTTCAAAGATAGCTTTTCTGAAGCATAAAGCCAATAGCCATAGAAAGGAAGGTCATGTCTACTAAGTCCAGATGCTTGTTATACAATGATTGAATTGATACTGCTATTCCTTGTGACTCATACCTTAACTCATAGCTTTGAATGGTGAACAAGTGATATTCTATGTAGCAATTAAAGACCCTTAAGTGTATACTTTAACTACAGAATAAGTAACAAACTTGGACAATTATATTTTACCTACCTGAAAAACAATAAATTCCCATGAAGTTTCATTTATGTAATAGGATTTTTATGTCATTTCCCAAATCATGTAGAGTTTCCATGAATTTATTCAATTTATTAACAACTGCTGGCTCTCTTTACTAGCTTATTCTCTCCTAGCCTGAATTCCTCATCTATAAAATTAGTGGTAGAGACTAGATTATCTCTAAGATCCTTAAATTTCTGATATCCAGTTACCTTTTTATCTATACTGTTTTATTTCCTGATAATACCTTTATTTTTCACTGTGAATAAAGAGACTTCATAGGTGCAACATGGAACTCATATGAATGTAAGATTTAGGAAATTTGGGATACACCTGATAATTGCTGAAATAATAGGTTTTCTAATACCAGGATATTTCTGTTTACTATTAAATTAACAAAATTAAAATAAGAAAAGATCAAGAATTCAATTTGTATGAAAATCAAACTTAGGAAAATGATGACATTTGTATTTTAATAATGTATCAAATGTCTCATTTTCCATAAACCCCTGCAACTATTCTGGGAAGAGATCCAAATATTTAGATTTTCATGGTCTCATGTTCTTCTCTATCCTTTATGCCCCAACCCCACACCACTGCCACTCACAACTACTGGTTACCACATTGCCTATATAGAAGATTGATACTCATGTGGTTTGGCTATTCTGTAAGTTAAATATTCTCTTGCTCTTGTCTGAAAATGTTTCATATTTGTTGGCACTTCACTAGTTAATTATTTGATTAGACTGCATTGATTGACATCATTCCCTTATAGGGTTGTGAGGATGAAAAAGGTGTGAGTGTGTGTGTGTGTGTGTGCATAAAATTATGCTATGAAAAATTTGAAGTATTAATAAAAAGGAAAGTATTGGGTCCCCACTGCTCTGTATTCTGTCCACCATGCACAGGTTCTGGAGATATAGCCCAGGGAAACTCTAAACAAAGCACAATCTTTATAGCAAGACGGAGTACCTGCTTTCAGTCTTTGTCTCCTTTTTTTTTTATCTTGATGAACTGGACTGTGGGCAGCCTAGAAGAAGACATGCAGGATTGCTTTACAGTCTCCCTTCAACTTTGAAACTATAGCAAGCCCTAAGCAAATAGATCACCGCTTTTGGACATCATCTTGGTTCTAGAATTCATCCTGACTTTTCTAGAGCTTCAGAATTAGAGGCTGTTTCCAAGCAAAAGGTACCACACAGGATCTTAAAAGCCCACACCTAATACTAACCAAAGATACTATCAGCCATGATAGATGAAAAATGTTGATATATATGTAGATTTGTACATGTTTATTTGTATGTTTCTGTGCATATGCATGTATATGTATCCATAAACATATTGTGTGTATGTATATATGTTTTCTCCCCTTCATTCCTCCTCTCAAAGACCTTAACCCCTGATCTTATAAAGTCTGCATGTAAGGAAGTAAGGAAATGTCTAACACCCTTTTTGTTCCCTCTCAGTTCAATTCAGTCAACATTTATTTAGTACCTACTGTGTACAGGACATTATGCTAAATATTTGTGATACCAAGATTTAAAAAATTATACTGTCTCTGCTCTCAAGGAGCTTAGACTCTATGTTGAGATCCCTTCCATGAAGTCTTTCCCTGTCTGCTAATAGGTTTACCTCTTTCCTAACTTTTCATTCTAATATTATTTCTAAGAGGTTACCTTCATTCATGGGTTCCTCTTTTCTGTCCTTGGTGTTGTGCAGGACTCCTCACTGAAGAGTATGGGTTAACTTAAGTAGGATCAGAGATCTGTTTTAATCCTCCTCTTCTGTTTCTTCGTTGGTTCTTCTTCCTTTTCCTCCTAATTTCACTTTAGGCACTATATTTCCCATTTGCTTCTAACTCCAATCACTCTCTCAACTTATTTCTAAGAGCCATAAACCATGTTATTCTTCCTAATTGTTAACAACTTGGGTTCTCCCTAACCCATAGTACATGGAATCCAGTCTGTCATTCCCAAAGGCTGTTACTCAGGGCTGCTTGAGATTTTGAAAAATCATTTCCAAGTATGAGATTTTGGCCATTAGCAAAACTCATCTGAAACCCACCTTTTTATTTGGCTACTATTATATTATTGGGTATCAAGGATAAATTGTCTGAAACTCTCTACCTACAAAATGAGAAATCTCCAGTTTCCCAAACCAATTTATATTAAAACTATCATTTTATTGAGAGAATTAGGTTTATGCCTCACTATGCTATGATGGAATGCTAAGTAGTTTCTATTCAATGCTTACTTCAGAGCCACTTCATTTCCAAAATGTCACCAAGGCATAAGTTAATTAAATTACATAAATTCCAGGCAGTGACGGGAAAAGTAATATTTGATATAAGTGGCTGGAAGTCCTTATAGAAATCCCGGTTTTGAAAAGTGTGGTGATGCATCATCAGTGTAATTGCTAGCTTTTTGTATGTCCAAGGGGAAAACATAGCAGAAGTAGGGTTGTTATCCTCCTGCTTCTAAAGTGGGATAGCATAATACTCCTGTAGGGTAGAGCTCATTCACTAGTCAGTCAGGAAATTTAATGATGTACAGTCAAGTGTTTATGGTGTATCTTCTCAGGGTTCATTTTAATAGTGTGTCATAGGTGGTAGCCTCCTGCTGGTATTTCATTCCACTTGATTCCTGATAATGATTTGAGGTTCCCAAAGTGGAAGCTGCTAAAAATAATTCTACTTTGTGAACTGCCCTCTGGAATACTGTGGCATCTCTACGAATAAAGGCTAAGAATGATAAAGGTGTCATGGAATTCTTGGAAAAACTCAGAAGTTGCTGACAATGACCAGATGCATCATTAAGAAATGCCTTTCAAGGGGCAGGTAGGTGGCACACTGGGTAGAGTACCAGCCCTGGATTGAGGAGGATTTCAAATCTGACCTCAGACACATAACACTTACTAGCTGTGTGACCCTGGGCAAGTCACTTAACCCCACTGCCTAGCCAAAAACAACCAAACAAACAAAAAGAAATGCCTTTCATTCCAAAAGTAAGGCTCTTGAGTTAAGGAAATCAAGAATGGTACAGAATTTCTATCCAACTGTCCAGAGATCCATGTTGCTAATAATAGTAATATTCATCAATAGTTACTCTGTCAATTATTATTATTCATAGATTTACTAAAGGTTTTTGGGTTAATCATTCCTTTTTGTCTATTTCTTTACTCAATAAATGAGGAAAAGAGCACATGAAGGAAGAAAGGTCAAGTGGATTGTGCTTTCTGGCCACAGTTCTGATAAAAGGGCCCATAAAAAAGTGGGTCTTTAACCATAAGCAAAATAATCATCATTTTAGATTTGTTACTGATGTCTCATGTTCCCTGATTGAGCACAATTATTGAGAAATAATGATAATAATAGTGTGCATATACATACACACACATATATGTATCACTTTACTTGTATTACCTCCTTTGATTTTTATTTGATATTTATGTGGTATCTTCCTTTTGAAGAGTTTAGTAGACCAAATAGAAATCTATTCATTCTGACAATATGTTGAGAAGGGTGGATGAGAAAATATAATCATCTTTATTTTGTCACTGGTGAAAAAAGTGAGGGGAAAAAAAGCAAAAGGAAAGAGTATTTGTAATTGATGTCACAGCTGACATACAAATGTAGCTTCACTAATTCTCAAATCACTGCTGTCTCTAAGTGACTATTCAAGTTGGAAGGATGGAATCTAGCTGAAAACATACAAATAACCCATTAGCATGACCTGAAAACCAAAGCTCTACAGTTAGTTAAGGGCTAATAAGTGACAAGTTTATTGATGAAATTCAAAAGTTGATTATGACAATAAAATAGATTGTGGCCACTAAAAATGCTCAGAATTAAAATCTTAATTGATGATAAGTACAGGATACATATGGCAATAAATAAATAAATAAAACTGTGACTCTAATCCAGGGATTATATTTAGATTATAACTGCTGTGGATTATGCTAATGGGCTTAATGCTGTTAGGATTATGCACAGAGTTAAGTTTCAAAATGATGAAGGAACAAAGATAGTACATAGATGTCAACCTGTTAATGTGTTAGGGAAAAAAACCATAAAAAATATATTGAGGATAAGAGACCTTGTAATAAATCCCTATAAAAATAAGACTTTATGATTTTTGTTGAAACAAAAACAGCGATGGAAAATTTTGATATAATTGTCTCATCTAACCCAAACATAGCAAAAAATCAGAGAGGAAAATAAAGTAACAGTAGACTAAAGGAAATTTAGAAATGGTATCATAATAAGCTTGCTAGTTTTCCTAGAATAACTTGTATAGCCTCAAATACATGTATAAGATATTTTGTGGCCCTTGTAATGGATTTTTGGTGAAAGATAAAAGATTGGTATCCCTAGACAAATTATATTATCTGACATTTGTTCCCTAACAATTATGTATTATAATATCCTTTACTAAGATCTGAGATTATATCAGATTCATATGACTTTAAAAAGGAAAACACAAAGTTGAAAGAAAGAACTATGATTTTGTGAAATTGCAGTCAATTGAAACTATAGCATAGCTTGTTTCAAAAGGGCCTACATAATCAAAGGCAATTTAATGTAGAAAGTTGTCTTTTAAACTATATTTCAATAGGAAACCCAACTTATGAAACTACAAAGTGGAATAAGGTTCATTCTTTTAAAAGCGAGGGCAAATTTTCAGTAGTCAGAAATATTGTTGTCTAAAGGATACATTTCACATCCTTCAGCACCTCAGTATTTCCAAATCCATGACTTCATAATTATGAGTATTTCTGACATGAATGCAAAATACAAACCCTCTACATCTCAGTAAAGATTTTCATGAATTGCCATAGGGGATAGGGTTCTGGGTCTGTGATTTAATAGGTATTCAGAATCCCCATGTGAGAAAACTCCTTCCACAGTGAGTCAGTACATTCTCTACTTCTCTTCATCCTTTAGTCTTACAAATTTGTCTAGAGCACTGAGATGTCAAGTGACTTGACCAGGATCACATAGCCAGAGGCTAGATTTCAACCTAGATCATCCTTGTTTCAAGGTCAGCTTTCTATCCAATATACAACACACTTTTATTCATAGGATCATAAATTTATGTTAATTAGCCTCTCAAACTATATTCTTTCAGTTGAGAAAAAGTCACTAGGTAGCCATTCAACTTTAGTAGAAATTATGTTGCCTGGCATAGATTTTTTTCAGAACTAAGAGTAGCTTCACCATCATGATGGGGCATCTAAGTATAACACTGATGTATCATAATTCATATATACATTTATCTCTTTCTGTATATTTTCAAGAAAAGCTTGAGGTAGCTTTGCGTTTTCAAAGACTTGCTTGAGAAAACAAGCTCACTTAGCTTCTAAAATGATGGAAAAAATTTTGAGTATGGTCTCAACCATAGACCGCAATCCAAGTATCATTTTGCAGAGAGGTTCATCACCAGGAAACTTACTACTTATTGTTGAATTCTTTGACCATGGAAATCCATGAAATGAAAAGCATAAATATTTTTAAAAGCTCTCAATTCTGTGTCATCTCATTGGCCTCTGCAGAAACTATGAAAAAGAGAGTGTAAAAGTGGTAACGATGTACCAGGAGTTAAGAATTTATGACTCTCTATAAATATTATCTTACATACTTGTCATTAAAAAATGAAATCCCTACAAGGTGAATATAATGTTGAAGGAACTAAAGCATGTTAATAATGATATTTTCAATACAGTAGAACCAGAATAGAGTAGTAAACTGCAACTAAGTGGAAAGATGGTCCACACTTTCTTCTTGGTACTTCCCTTTGGAAAAGAAACTAAAAATTGGGTAGTTTAATCACCATTCAAAGACAACAATACCCATAATTTCATGGCGTACTTGGTCAATGTACCTCACAGTGTTCAACATAAGCCCAAACAAAATGGCTATCATGAAGATAATTAGAGTTTATGTAACAGCAACTATTGCAGAAGGCAGGAGACTAGATAAATTCTACAAATAATGTGGCTCTGAAAATTAAAACAACACGTTATTTAAAACAGTTGCTTTAATGCAAAAATAGTCAAAAGGAGGACTATAAAAATAGGTTGCAAAATATGGTCCAGGATCAACAAAGGAAATTATGTAAAAGTGACTTGGATTGTATATAAATTCCATATCTTTATGAGACTAATACTTTCAAAAAAAAGTTGAGACGTACTAGACATAGGAAATACTGAATATTCTGGCTAGATGGTAGCATATCATTTAACTTCTCACTGCCCCCAAGCAACTCAGTATGCTTAAGCTTCAGAGCAATTGCCATAGATTTATATCAATGTGGCGAGGTTCTCTACTGGGAATTTCTTAATACAAGCATCTATAGATGAAGAGATAAATGTATATAGACATATATAGATTGTCCCAAAATTCTTAGTGCAGTTTTAACCTTTAATAGTTTAAAGCTAGTAGTAATAGTAGCAGCAGTTGTAGTAGTAGTAGTAGTAGTAGTAGTAACTGTTGTAGTTGTTATGTGAATATGTATGTGCAATCTTGTACCTAAACTACAGTTGAATATTCATTTGACTAGGAGTAGAATTGTATAGGAGGAATAGAGCAAGCCCTATTGCTTGGAGATATTGGACAGTACATAATGTTTTCAAAAACCTAATTTTTTCTAAAAGAAAAAAGAAACATCTTTTTATTGCCAGTATTCTTTAAGATAAAAACTGGAATAGTAGAAGAGAAATCCTCAGTAGTACATGAGGTCCTTCAGATACTCATTCATGTTTGGAACAGTGCCAGTTGTGTCAGGATCCAGAATATTAAGCCTCCTGGACAAGATCCACAACCACCGAAAAGAGTTTGTCCTACTCATCCCTGAGGTAAAAATGAATGAATGAATGAAACAAAAGGTAAATAATTACTATTGTCCACATTATAGTAATCACTCAAATGGCCAAACTGTAGAGCTTTTCCTGAAGTGTGTGTATGGATGGAGATAGGGCTAGAGAGTAGACATGCAGTTTCATTGGTTCAATGAATTCTCAGGTGAGAAAACTTTTTCTAACAATTCAGGTTGACCACTTCTCTGAAAGAGTTGACTAGATACCTGGAACACTGAAATGTTAATTGACTTACCCAGGGTCACACAGTGTATTGTGCATGTGTGTATATGCATATATACACACATGTAAATTGATAGATGATACAGATATGTATAAACCTTGTGTATGTATACTTATGTTTTATCTATATACATATATATCCAATGTGCATGTATACGTTTTAAAATACATATGTGTTTCTACCTAGGTACATTCACATAGATAGAAACATATATATGTGTATTTGTGTGTGTATTTGCCAGAGAATACAAAGGAATAATGCGTTGGGCACAGCCCTATTTAAGAAGAGAATCTGGTTTAACTCAAAGAAGAGTTAGAAGGAGGATATGCTGGATTTACTTTGGGAAATTGCCAAGTTCTTTTAATAACTCCAAACTTCTCCCTGAAACATCTTTTTTAATACCAGCACTCAATTAATGTTATATTATTATGAGTTATGTAGCAGTACAGTTTTAGAGGAATTAAAAATGAGTATCACTAAGAGGACATGGAGAAATCCATCGTATTTGTGAGAAGCCAGTAACCTAACAGATAGCTAGAATAATAGGTGGAGTCAAGCCTGTCATCAGAAGAAATCTGTGATTAAAAAGGTAGATGGGCTGCCTGTGTGACAAGGACAATATATAACCCATGGACAGCCTGTATGTTTTACCAGTATCCTTGTGATACTAAGAGAGATCAAGGAAAGCACCCAATGTGCTGGATGGGTCTCTTTTTGTGAATTTATGGGAGGAAATGGAAAAGAGTCTCACAGAAGATTGACAGGGGTAAATAGCAATGATCTACATTGTTGGAAGGGACTTGTGCCTCTATGAGATCACAGAACCAATTGAGTATCTGAATATTCTTCTGGTAAGTGAGGCAAAATGACTGTAAGTCATGGTTGTCAGTTTTCTTTGAAGAATCAAATTTCATAGTAATAAAAAGGGTGCAGTTCATTACAATAAAGATTTTTTCTGGCTAGAAGTTGTGTGTTCCATCTTTAATAATTTTTCATTTAAAAAAAGTATTATTTATAACAGCTCTTTTGTGGTGGCTAAGATAGGAAATTGAGGGCATGCCCATCAATTGAGAAAGGGCTGAATAAGTTGTGATGGAATACTATGATATTATAAGAAATGACAGGCAGGATGGTTTCAGAAAAAACCTGGGAAGATTTATATGAAATGATACAAAATGAATTAAGCAGAACCAGGAGAACACCATATGCAGTAAAAGCAATATTGTAATGAGGATCTACTGTGAAAGAATAAGCTATTCTAATCTATATCCAACACATTTCTGAATGCCTGATGATGAAAAATGCAATCTATTTCCAGAGAAAGAATTGATGAAATCTGGATGGAGATTGAAGTATAATTTTTTCACTTTCTTATTTTTTTTTTTGCTTTTTTTTTTTGGCAACATGGCTACTATGTAAATGTTTTGCATGACTTCACTTGTTTAATTGATATCATATTGCTAGCCTTCCCAAAGGGTAGGAGATGGATTGGAGGAAGAGAGCTCAGGAATCAAATCTTTTAAAAAAAATTCATATTAAAAATAAATATCAAATTTGTTTTTAAAATACAAAAAAAAATTTCTGTTTGTTAAATACAGTATCTTATGGTAGGCCCCATAAATTTATTTTATTTGTCTGATGCTCAGGTTTCAAGGAGGTGACTTTTTGTCCTACTGTTCTTAGGTTTACTGACAAAGTTCAAGTTTACTTTATCCTTCTCATATTTCTAGGTTGGTTTCAGTATTACATTTCCTTATGCTTCACCATTCTAGTTTGAAGATGGTTAATTTTTGGATTGCTTCCTCAAGAGACAGACCACTTCTGCCTCTTCCCCTGATCCTGGCTACTTCTTTCCCATTTCTTATCGCACAAAAAGTACTTTCTGTACCTTTGTCTGATAGGTGCTGCTATCAAAAGTAAGACAGTTGCCTTAGGGTGATATGTTGCTCAGAGGATGGAGGAGGGATTCTTTTTTTTTTTAATTTAAGGTGAGCCCACTGAATGTCTCTCTAGATATTTTAACACTGCTCAACTATGCAAAGTTACTCACTTGATATTATCCATATAATTCATCACCCCCAATCTCTGTTTTATTCTCATTTCCTCACCCCTTGATATTCCCACAAATGGGGTCTATGTTGGGTCCCTTTAATCCCATCACAAACCATATACAACTGAAGAGACACATAGGCTGCATCTTATTCATGAGTTTCCAAGGTTCTAGGGGAGCCCTTCTACTACAGGCGTATGTTTTCTGAGTATGCCCCCAACACAGACAAACATACACACAATACACACAATGCACGCATGTACGCGCCTTTCAGTGTAGGGCTGCCAACAAATATACATATGCTCTTGTCCTCCTTCCAAACTGATCAATTCAGATCATGCTTTCTCCTCACACAGCAGATCCAATCACCATTGGAAACCCTGAGTAAGGGTAAACTATTTTAAGGCCAGATATACTTATTTTTTTTTCTGAGAGTGTTGTTGTTGTTGTTTTTTTTAAATAGTTCTCCAGGTGTTAATGTGCAAAGGTTTTATTCAAGGTTTCATTGTTGCTTATTGTTTTGCTTTCAGGATCTGTTCTAAAGATGTTCAAGTGTTTGCTGGCCTTATTTTTATAGCAGTACACTAGGCTGGTGTGTTCAGGATGTGGAGGCTATTAAAAAGAGAGAAACTACATGTATTTGCCCTCATGGAATGGAAGGTATTCTGTTTGGGAATTTCTAGGCATATCATTAGAATGAGATATGGCAACAAAACAAAATAAAGTAAAATACTTTAAAAAAAACTGCTCAAGTTCACCAGAAAACCCAGATAGATATAAATGCATGTTCATAATGTTTCCTTGAATGATAGCAATTCATTTTTTGAAATATAGACGAACACAGAAAACTTTGCCTCTCTCAAGCCCTCTGAACACACTTTTTCAACTTGTTATTTGTAGCTACAGGTAGAAATTTCCTTGACTTTCTATGACTAGGACAGGAAATCTTGTTCCCTGCCTGGTGGTTGAACAAAGCTACTTCACCCCGTGTCTGCCTTTCAGTACGTCAAGCCAATAAGGGTTCTCCCACAAATAGATGAAAATACACCTGCTGGTGCCTTTTGAATTCTCACTAACCAGGCCCCCTCTAGTTCCCCAAGTGTGCAGCTGTCCTCTTGTCCTACTGATTTCACTGAATCACAGTGTGACGTTTTTGATATCATGCACAAGACTAATGTTTTTTAAATTCTCATTCATATGCCACATTTAGAAGTACACATTTTAAAGCAAATGAACTCATTTTTAATAGCACTTTCTCTTTATTAATAGAAATGAACAGCCAGAACTTAAATTTTTTCATATATTTCCAGTTTGGTGGGAAAAAGACTGTTTAAACATATGTAAATTTAACTACATTGTGTGTGGGGGGGAGGTGGTATTCAAAGTAATGCATGTCCATTCTTCTCTGAGAGAAATGATTATTAATAATCAATGATTTGAGGAGATCCAGAGTTCCCCCCTTTTTTCTAAAGTCCTGATTTTAAAAGTTCAGTCTCTTGAAGGACATTACTGATAATGAGATTGGATTCAGACACCCACCTAGGTGGGGAAATCATTGTGTCCTACTCAGGTTTCTGTGGGGATAATTTCTTTAAATAGATTGCCTAAGGCTGGGGATAACTTAAGAAGTAAATTACATAATCAAAGTTCAGGTCCAACCTCTCATTGTAATATTCATTCTCTCATTAATTATTAACTAGTCAGAGTTCATTTCCACCCTATGGAAACACCCCTTTTCCAAAGCCTGCCCCTCCGTGATTATCTTTGATCTAAGAGAGAGTTGGTCAAATGATCATCCATTTATTCATAAATCTGCTGACATTATTATTGAGAATTATGCACAGTTCTAATACTACATTTTTGATTAGGCAGTGAGAAAGTAGAAGATGTACACCCAAAGATAACCAAGGAAGGAAATTTGAATCTTTGCCAGAAGAAAGATCATTAGGGGACTACAGATGGTTAGCCTGGAAATAGAAAGAGAACAGTTACAGTCTTTTTTTCATGTGTATAAAGTATTATCATATAGAAATAAGGTTAGATTTATTAATGCAGTTTCCTTTTTTTTTAAATTTCCATGTTACTCATGTTGTGAAAGAAAATACAGACAAAAAGAAACAAGAAGAATAAAGAAAGTAAAGAAAAATGCACTTTAATTTGTATTCAGACTCCCATTAGCTCTTTCTCTGGAGATGGATAGCATTTTTTCATTATAAATCCTTCAGAATTGTCTTGAATAATTGTATTGTTGAAACTAAGTCATTCATAGTTGATCATCTTACAATATTGCTTTTACTCTCCTTTTTCAGTGTTCTCCTGGTTCTGCTCATTTCACTTTGCATCAGTTCATTTAAGTCTTTCCAGGTTTTTAAGAGAGTATTCTGCTCATCATTTCTTACAGTACAATAATATTCTGTAACAGTCATGTACAACAACTTATAGTCGTCATTGAATTCTTGGTTGTTACCTGAAAGGTGGAATAAAGACACAGAGAAATTACAGACAATGATTTATTTAACAATGCATGAGGTTGCAGAAGCAAATTGGATCCAAGGCTGTCGGTTCAAGCAAAGACATAGAACCTTGATATCTATACAGTTAACATGGAATTAAAGGTTTAAACACAGAATGTAGGGATTGAGCTACCTTGTTCCTTATTGGTAGAGATAATCAAGAGACACCGAAGTGTGGGGGGGGGGAGGGGGCGGGGATGTAGTCTTGTCATTTTCCTATGATCAGGTAACTTACATGATGTTGGAACTTAACTTCACAAAATGGTGGGTAATGGCAAAATGGAGTTACTCTTGCTATTTTTAATGTAACATGGTAAAACTTTTCCAATGTACAATGCATTAATTAGATGATATATTTGAATTTTCCTTTTATGTTTTTTTTTTCCTCTTTCTCTTCCTCCAGCTGCTTCTCATATCTCTGTCCTTTCTGCTGCAATTTATTCTCTTGGAATTCCTCTTTTCTAGCCTGTTCTTCACCGGTTTCTTTCATTCTGATCAACTAGCTGCCGATGACTTTCCTTCTCCTTTTCTCTATTTCTCCTTTTACCACTTCTATGGAATGTCTTATCATCCCCCTCTTCATTTCAATCCAAAATGTTCTTCACCTTCTTCAGTCTTTCAAGAAAAAAAGATTTAGGGGCAGCTAGGTGGTACAATAGATAGAGCTCTGGCCTTGGAGTCAGGAGGACCAGAGTTCAAATCCGGTCTCAGGCACTTGACACTTACTAGCTGTGTGACCCTGGGCAAGTCACTTAACCCTGATTGCCTCACACAAAAAAAAAGAGAAGAAAGAAAGAAAGATTTATAGTCAGATTTTTTTTAGTTCTTTTTCTTCTAACATCTTTCTAATGTCCCCCAATTTCTCTTTCTTCAAATGGGCTGAATGCTTCTAAGCCTAATCACTCTTCAATTTCTCTTTCTGGAGATATTTAACATCAGAGGCAAGGCCTGTCCAATTGACCTTAGTGCTGGTCAATGCCGCTAATTCCACTTTACTGCATCTTATTTGGAACACGAGTGACAGTTCCCTTTCAGTGATTCTGGACTATCTAATACACTATCTCACTCCTTCTATTCTCTCTTTTCTCACAGAAATATACTCTCCTTCTTGAGTCTCCTTCTATATACCCAGGGCTAGTTTCTGCTCCCCCTCATACCTCAAACTCTGACAGGGAGGGTATGTCCCAGTGCTTCTTAAGCAAGCTCAACACATAACTGACCACTGTGAGCAGCTGTGTGCCCTTATCACTTTGGGCTATTTGCAGAATGTTTACAGACATTCTTAGATTTTATTTTTAGACACATAACACAAAGCAGCTGAACCAAATTAAAATCAAGGAAAAATAAACACCGCACAAAATTACAATGCTTACCTTTATTCAGTGAATAAAGATAAACGTTTATTGAGTGCCTTATATAATAAATGCACTGTGTTAGGTGCTGAGAATAATAGAAGAAAAAAAAATGGCAGCCCCTGTTCTCAAAGATCCTATAAAGAAATGTGGCAAGAATACAGATGAGAAAACAGAAGGTGAGTAGTGACGGAGGGCAAGAAGAATATACTGACAAACTGCTTTAGACAAATCTGAGGAGAGGTAGAACAATTTTGACATGGGGAATGCTTCAATCAAGGAAAACTGAATCTTGATGAGGGACAAAGATTTTTGAAGGAAAGAAAAGAAGGAGCATGTTCAATCAATCCAAAAGCATTCGTTAAGTGCTTACTACATGTCAGGCACTGTGCTAAGTGCCAGAGAGATAAAGAAAAAAATTTAAAAGCAGAACCTACCTTTAAGGAATTTCTATTCTAATGGATAAGGTAGGGGATAATTTCATTGATACAGAGAATGTCAGGATGAATGAACTCATTTTGCCTATCCAGATGAGAATTTTTTCTACAACTGGAATGCTAGTGAGGTTAAGCAACTTGTCCAGAGTCATGGAGCCAAATGTGTTAGAAGTAGGACTTGAGGCTCAGGTTCTTAAAATCTAGCCAATAGCTCACTAATGTTCAGATTCCTTAAGCATCTGGCCAATATGGTGGACATTCTAATAAACTTTGTCTTTGACTGAAAGAAGGCTTAAGTTGAATTCTTTCAGGCAGGACCCATCTGTTGTGATTTTGGGGTCCCAGCACTCCTACGCCCCTAAACCTGAACATTTTAGTGGCCCATACAGGAAAACTGGCTAAACCCAAGTTCTTCTCCAGTCAAGACTGTAAGGTATGTAAGCCTCCCCACCTTTTTTCTTACCTTGCAGTGGGGTCTCTCTCCAAGCACCTAGGAAGGCTTGGAGTGCTTTTTGGACAGACAGTTACAAGGCTATCTCATACTGTGGCCTGACTCTCTCAGGCTCTCTGTCCATTGGTTTGGTTTGAGGCCATGGACCTGGGTACACCTTCCGCAGCATAGAGGACAAGGACAGACACCCTATCCAGAAGTGTATGCCCAATTCTGTCAATTCTCTTGGCACTAGAGAATTGGGAAAAACTGCAGATGCTTTTTGGTTCCCTGAGGTTTACTTATTCCTTTCCCACTAAACCCCTGGATCCTCCGTCATGGAGGTTACAGGGAAAAGTTAGAACAGCTGAAAACATCTTAGCAGATTCTGGAGGTTTTGTGATCAATCATTAAGGACTTTTGAAACACCTCCTTACAACACCGGTCACTTCTTTCTCCCACTCCCTTCCCTTGAGTCAAGAGGGTATGTTAACCCCTCATAGGAGAAGAGAGATTCACCCTTTTCCCCTCACCTTTGATTTGGCCCTTCCTTGGAAAGGAAGGAGTGGGGAACAGCAGCTACAGCGTGGGCCCCCCTGGCAATGGCCTTGGGCCCTAGGGCAACCTTTGCCTGGAAACATCACCCAGGTTCAGCACATCCGCTCCAGGTAAAGAAGCTGGTCTTTGAACTTGGGTAAGCATGCTCTTCTAAAGTTGTAGTTTTAACTGTTAATGATGAGATGTTGATTCTCTGTGTAAAGTAATTTGGAAATGCATCTAACATAACTGAAGTCACCTGATTGGTAATAGATTTGTTTCAAGTTTCAAATTGGTGAACTTTTTGTATCAGTTATGTCAAACAACTTTTCATAATTTGGTTACCGCTAAAATAATTTGGCTATTGTTGGTTGTTTTAATATGTAAACTTGCCAAAAAGCTTGTTTGGGTTTTGTCTTGCTGAGAATTTGCAAGTATATAGAAATAATCTCTAACAATGGCTTTTTACACTAGGACAAATTTAAGTTTGAGATGTAAATCCTGGAAAAGTTTTTCCTAAGCTATGATTAGTGAAACTTACTGTGTGAGGCAAAAGCTCATAGGATTTTATTTTGAGTTGCCTGATGGATCATAATAATCTATCGATAATCAATAATCCACCTTCTGAGAGAAATACCACAAGCTGTTCGGAGAATGTGATACTGATGGGAAGTCAGTATTGGGAAAAGCTGAGAGGACAGCTTTAGCCTCGTCTAATATGGGATCCTCCTGGTTCACTTTCCCCATTATAGTCCTTTGAAAGGGAATGTTACCCACCTGGTTATTCCTGAGTCTGGCTATGAGGTGGATTTGATACTGCAAGGGTGGAAAACTGAATTATCTGAATCCAAACAGAGATAAAGATGTTTTATCCTGTCATATCTGGGTCCTGCAGTCTTTTCTGTCAGATTTGTGTCTTCCAGACTACAGGCCATTCACTTGTAGTTGATAGCAAACAGCGGGAGGAGCCAATGTCCTTCTATCTTTCCCTGGATGCAGCCTGTGCTCGGTTCCAGTCAACCTCCTCTTTGGGAACCCCTGGGGGCAGGGACAGCTATTTCCCTTTGCCAGCCGGAAGCAACTTCAGAAGCTAAGACTTTCACCCTTTACCCCAAAATAAATTGGGTCCCATTTGTCTGAGGGGTGAATAATAATCTAGACCCCAAAAGTGAAAAACCTTGGACTTTCCCATATGGCCAAATCTCTGGCTTTTGCCTAAGGCTATAATCCCATCAACTGACCTTTCATTGTGGCTATGCCCAATCTCTCAATTCTCTGTTACCCTTAACCAATCCTATGGCTCCCTATGGCCCCCAGCTGTTTCCTACCCTTAATCCTAGCTGGGTTCCATTCTTCCCTTGGCCAAGTGATCCAGGCTCTGGGCATTCAGTTTACCCCAGCTTACTGGCCACTCCCATCCAGATCTTCCTTAGACCCCTTCTCCAGTTACCCTAAACTGCTTGGCCACTGCTGGATCCCTCCCACAGTCTTTCTGAATGTAAGGTCCATCTTGTCTCCATTAAACTGCTCAGATTCTTAAAATCTAGCCAATAGCTCACTAATGTTCAGACTCCTTAAGATCCTGGCCAATATGGTGGATGTTCTAATAAACCTTGTCTTTGGCTGAAAAAAAAAATAGTAAGACTTGAACCCAGGTCTTTCAGTCTTTTAGGCCATTTCTTCAACTACTAAGCTATTCTACCTCAAGTTATATCCAGGAAACATACCAAGTAAACCAAAGTTAAGTCACGCTTAGAAAGAGGAAGATACCAGCAGTTGTGTCCACTGAGAAAGACCCTCTATAGAAGCTAACGCTTGAGCTAGGTCTTGAAGAAAGTATTCTAGGTATGAAAGACAGTCTTTACTAATGCATAGAGGTAGGAATTATCATGTCAGATTAAAGGAGGAGGTTGTAGTCTGATTGTGTTAGAATGTAGAATCTGAATGAAGGAAAGTAATGTGAAATCAAATAGGAAAGGTAAGTTGGAGTCAGACTGTGAAGGATATTAAATATAAAGCTAAGTAGTTTGAATTTTATCCTAGAGCAATAGGAAAACAGGGAAGGTTTTTAAGTAAGGGAGTAGCATGGTCAATCATATGTTCTAAGATGATTGCCTTGGCATTTGGTGAATGATCAATTGGAAAAGAGAGAAACTGAAGTTATGGAGAATAATATGATTACCAGTTCAGTTTACTCACCTAATTGGATATTGGGATGCTCTGGTTAAGACATTAAAATTAGATGGGACCCACGATACTCATGCCGTTGATAATAATATTATCTAGGATCCATAATGTTTGATCCAGACA
>NW_020950792.1:4860803-4902071 GCF_900497805.2 Vombatus ursinus | reverse complement strand
CAATCATGTAAAAGATAAATAAATGCCCCACCATTCCTCTCTTTTTCTTTCTCAGGTTATCCTTTATTTTCCCTTTCCCATTTTATTTGACTCCCTTTATAACCTTCCTGAACTTCATGGTTCTTTGGAGATGTTAGTATAATTTCCCCCTTCCAAATACAAACATTTCATTTTTATATATACATTTCTGATTGCTTATTTATAACTTTTTAATCTTTCTTTACATCTGCATTTGTTTTTCAGAATTTCTACTAATCTTGTCTTGTTGTTGATGATGACGATGATGATGTCCATCTGTCTTGTTTGTTTTCATCAGTAATGTTTTGGAAGCACTGCATTCAGTAAAGGTCATTTTCCCCCTCCATGATTATACTGTTTTGCTGGTTAAGTTATTCTTAGTTATAAGCTTTTTAGAATATCTTATGTTATGCTCACTTTTCCCTTTAAAGTGAAAGCTGCTAACCTTTATTTAAACTGGACTATGGTTCCTTAGTACTTGAACTACTTATATAATTTTTTTTCTTTGACCTGGAAGCTCTGAACTTTGGTTATGACATTACTAGGAGTTTTCATTTTGTAGTTTCTTTCAGGCAGTGATTGGTGGATTCTTTCTGTTGTCATTATTCCCTTTGCTTTTATTAGATCTTGTCAGATTTCTTTCGTGATTTCTTGAAATGTGATGTACAGGCTCTTTTTTTGGTCATGGCTTTCAGGTTGTCTAATGATTCTAAAACTATCTCTTTTTGCCCTTTTTTCCAGGTCAAATATTTCAGATATGAGATGACATTTTTTCTTTTTTTTTAATCTGTTGACTTTGTGCTAATATTACTTATTCTTTTATGGAGTCATTAACTTCTTTTTGGTCCATTCTATTTTTTATGTCATCTATTACTTTGTTTTACAATTTTTAAATTTTTAGTTCTCTTTCCAGATCTCCCCTCCATAGCTCTCATTTCTTTTCCAGTGCTTTTCTCTGTCACTCTAATTTCATTTATGATATAATTTTAAACTTTAAAAAATTGTACATTATTCCTTCTAGGAATTTAAGCTCTCTTGAGGGCAAGCTATGTTTTTCTTTGAAGTTTTACATGTTGGTTGATTATTCTCTCTAGATTTTTGTCTTAAGAATCCTTAGCCTCAAAACAGCTCTTCTTTTGATGTTATTTAACCATTCTTCCAGAGTTATTCTCTTTACAATATAGTATTTCTGGCCTAATTGGGGGCTATTTTGGGGTTGTCTGTGATCTTAGCCCCTCTGGGTGACCCTATGCACTGCTTTCCTGGGCAGGAGACTGAGCCTAGGATCTGTTCTGGGACACCCAAAGCTGATGGCTGTAGGCATAGGGTCCATACTAAGTCCATGCTCTAGGCCCTGAGATTCTTCTAGCTTGGCTGGGGCTGAGTCCAAGAACAGCTCTGGGAATCCCCACTCTGTTGGCCTATGTCCAAACTCTAAGGCAGAATCCTCTGGTCTAAATCTTTGATCAACTCTGGGTGTCCTTGACCTGTTGGCATAGATCAGACCTCTGAGTTTTATTTTCCTACTCCTGGCCTAAGCTGTTTGGCAATCTGCCCTTGGATGACCTACCTCAGAGCTCTGGGCACTGAGTCTGTGATCCTGGCCAACCCCTATTATACAATTTCTGTCCTGGTCACTTGCCTGTAGGCCAAATTTGTGATCTTAGGCTTAAGAAATTACCCATGATAGTTTATTTTTTGATTCCCTTGCATTACTTGGTCTAGTTTTCATCTTCAATCATTGTTTCGGTAATTGTGGGAGAAGGTTTACTCTGTTCCTACTCCTACCCAGCTCTCTTAAATATGTCTCCACAGTGACCTCTTTATCTCCAAATTGAATTGCCTTTTATTATTTCTCATCCTTCTTGACCTCTCTGCAACCTTTGAAATTGCTGAGTAACTTCTCAACCTGGATGCTTTCTTTTCTCTGGGTTTTTGTGACATTGTGCTGTCCTAGTTCTCCTACCTGTCTTCTTCTTTCAATCTCCTTTGCTAGAATTTCATCCATGTCAGGCTCACTCACTGTGCAAATTCCTCAGGCACCTATCTTTGGACTTTTCTTCTTTCCTCTTTATAATATTTCACTAGGTGATCTCATCAAATAGCGTGGGTTTATTTAGTACATGTCTACAGATAGTTCTCAGATCTATATCTAGCCCTAATCTCTCACTTGAATTCAAGTGCCACACTAAAAACAAAACAAAACAAAACAAAACACTATCTATTGGGCATTTAAACTGGATGTCCTATAGGCTTCTCAAATACAAATGTCTGAAAAACAACTCATCATCTCTCTTCTCACTAGCCCCCACAAACTTCCCCATCTTCCGAACACTCTTATTGTCAATAGCACCAGAATTTTTCTAGTTACTCATGCTCACAGCCTTCATGTTCTTCAACTCTTCACTCTTATTCACCTGACATTGCCAATAATTTGCCAAACTGCGTTAGTTCTTTCTTCACAACATCTGTCATATATATCCTCTTCTCTGCACTCCAATAGTCACCACCCTAGTAAAGGTCATTATCACTTCTGGCTTGAACTGTTACAGTAGCCTCCTAATTGGTCTCCCTATCTCAAATCTCTCCCCACATTAACCCATTTTTTTAAAGAGTTGCCAAAGTGATTTTCCTAATGCATAAATATGACCATGTTTCTCCTTATCCCTTTACTCAATAAATTCCAGTGCATCCCTATCACCTCTAAGATCAAATTTGAACTGGTTAGCGGTTTAAAACTTTTCATAATGTGGCCCCTTCCTATCTTTCCAGTTTACTTACATATTATTCCCTTACACACATTCTCAGATTCCACCAACCTGACCTATTTTTTTTCTTTTCCTCACACATAATGTCCTATCTCCCATCTAAATGCCTTTACACTGTTTTCCTGGAATATTCCATCTCTCCTCATTGTCATCTCTTTGAATCCTTGGCTTCTTTCAGGATAAAGTTCAAGTGCTTCTTTTTGTAGACCTTTCCAAATCCTTCAAGTATTAGGGTTTTCTCTTTGTTTGTTTGTTTTGCCTGAAATGTTGCATTCTATTTAGACCATATCTTGCATATACCTATTCATGCACGTGTGATTGTCCCCATTCAAAATAAATAAATTCCTTGAGATCAGGAACTTTTTTTTTGGCCTTGTATCTCTAACATATATTTCCTGGCACATAGACATAGTAACTGCTTAGTAAATGCTTGGTGATTATTGTTTGGTTGACCTTCTTTCTTGGCTGTATATACACAATATTCCCAAACACCTTTTTGCATTT
Source organism: Vombatus ursinus (assembly GCF_900497805.2). Classification (NCBI taxonomy): domain Eukaryota; kingdom Metazoa; phylum Chordata; class Mammalia; order Diprotodontia; family Vombatidae; genus Vombatus; species Vombatus ursinus. The sequence goes on along the minus strand of NW_020950792.1, from coordinate 4,898,781 downwards.
TAAAGTTTTAATAGCTTAAAAACTTCACTAAAGTTTTTGAACAAACTACATGTAAACATATATGTGTTCTTGTGTGTATGAAAATGTATGTACTGTGTGTTATATATATGCATATATATACACATACATGTGTACACATCTGTATACACAAATATCTGTATGTATTATGCATGTATATATGTATTTCCCACAGTAAATTACTTAATTGCCAAATCTAATGGTCTTTTCTCAATCCTCATTCTTCTTGATTTCTCTGCAAACTTTGATACTATCAGCCACCCTCTTCTCCTTGATACTCTCTTCTCTCCAGGTTTCCGTGACACTATCCTAATCTCATTTTCCTCTTATCTATGTAACCTCTCCTCCGTCTCTTTTGCTGGATCTTCATCCACGTTGTGTCCACTAACCATAGGTGTCCCACAAGGCCCCTTTCTCTGTAGATACTACCTCACTTGGTAATATCATCATCTCTCATGGATTCAATTATCATCTCTGTGCTGGTGATTCTCAGATCCACTTATTCAGCCCTAAACTCTGCTAACTTTCTGTCTGGCATCTCCACCTGATTATTAGACATTTCAAACTGGCTGTCCTATAGCTATCTTAAGCTCAGCATGTCCAAAACTGGACTCATTATCTCCATACCCCAAACCTCCCTTCTTTAAGCCTCGTTATTACTATCAAGGGTACCAGCATCCTCCTGGTCACCTGGGCTTGAAACGTAGATGTCGTTCTTGAATCTTCACTCTCTCTCACCCCTCATATCCCATCTGTTGACAAGGTCTGTCAATTTCATCTCTGCACCTTCTCTTTCATGTGTCTCCTTCTCTCTCCTGACACTGCCACCACTCTGGTGCAGTCTTTCATCATCTCAGGTCTGAACTATTGCAATAGCCTACTGATGAGTCTGCCTGCCTTAAGTCTCTTCCCACTCCCTAAGCTCCACTTGGCTGCCAAAGTGGTCTTCTTAAAATACAGATTTGATTTTGTCATGTACACACATATACACCCTGCCCCCATTCAATAAACTCTCTCTTACCTCTAAGAACAAATATAAAATACTATGTTTGACATTCGAAACCCTTTATATCTTAACCCTCCTCCATCCCATCTTTCCAATTTCTTGCACATTACTGCTTACCATTTATTCTATGATCCAGTGACACTTGACACTGACCTTCTTAATATTCTTCAAACAAAACACCCCATTTCCCAACTCCAAGGATTTTTATTGGCTGTTCCACAAACATGAAAAACTCTTCCTCATCTCTGCTTCCTGGCATTCCTGGCTTCCTTCAAGTCCCAGCTAAATTCTACCTTCTATGGTAGAATTTTTTTTTTAATCTCTCCTAATGCTATTGACTTTCCTAGGTTGATTATTTCCATTTTGGCCTGTGTAGGGTTTATACATAATTATTTGTATGTTATCTCTCTCATCTGATTGTGAGCTCCTCAAGGGCAGGGACTCTCTTTTGCCTTTCTTTCTATACCCAGCACTGAACACAGTGCCTCCTATAAAGTAGAAATTTAATAAATGTTTATTAACTGAATGAATGTATGGTAGAATACTGATAAGATTTGTATGGGATTGACATTCTCAGGTTGTTGTTTGTATCACTTCAGGAAACCCCTATCATAGGCACAAGGGAGTATTAGAAAAAGACTTTCATAATGATTTTCAACAATCAGAGGAAAAATATACTCTGAGAATTTCCTGGCAGCCACAACTTCTAAAAACAAGGTAACAAATTGAATTTAAAGGTAACTTTTGGTGATTGAAATTTTTAAACTGCTTTATAAAGGAGGAAAAAAAATAATGTTGCAATACCTTTATGCAGCATTGAATAGAAATAACTTCATTAGTTTTTAAAAGTAAGACTAAAAAAAATGGTGAATGATCTCTGTGTGGAACAGTGAGATTTGTTGTTCAGTCATTTCAGTCATGTCAGACTCTTCATGACCCCATTTGGGGTTTTCCTGGCTGGAGTGGTTTGTCATTTCCTTCTCCAATTCATTTTACAGATGAGGAAACAGGTTAAATGACTTGGCCAGGGTGGCACAGCTATTAAGTGTCTGAGGCCTGGATTTGAACTCGAGAGTGCCGGGCCTGGCACTCTATCCACTGTTACCTAGCTGCCCTTACAAGTGCATTAATATCCCAATTTTCTTACATCTTTTCCAACATTTGCTACCTTCCTTTTCTGTTACATTAGCTAATCTGACAGGTGTGAGGTAGTACTTCAGAGTTGTCTTAATTTGCATTTCTCTAATCAATAATGATTTAGAGCATTTTTATATGACTATACATAGCTCTGATTCCTTCTGAAAACTGCCTGCTTATACCCTTTGATCATTTATCATTCTGGGAATGGCTTGAGTTTTTTATAAATTTGACTTATTTCTTTATATATTTGAGAGATGAGGCCTTTATCAGAGAAATTTGCTGTAAATGTTTTCCCCTGGATTTCTACTTTCCTTTTAATCTTGACTGCTTTGGATTTGTTTGTCAAAAAACTTCTTTTTTAACTTAATGTAAGCAAAATTATCCCATTTTATATCCCCTAATGCCCTCTATCTTTTGCTTGGTTGTATTACTGAAAACTTTTAAATGAAGTCTATTAATAATATTGGACACCCACAAGTTGTTGTCTTGAAGTCAAACTGAAATGATGTCTTTCAATCCCTATCATGTATTCATTACTTTATAATAAAGATTCTATAATATCCTAGTTTATTAGGAAGGCACCAAAATAATTTATACTTAACTAGAATTCTATAGTATGTCAATGTATAAGTTATACCCATATTCCATTTGAAGAAAATGAGATTCTCACTTTGTGAGGCATCCAAATGACTTTCCTCCAGATATATGGCTAGAAACTAGCTCTCCTGGGATGTGAACGTTGATTTTTTTTTTTACCATGAAGTTCAGTACAATACATTGCCTTTTGTTTTGTTTTGTTTTGATTTTGGTTTTTTGTTTGTTTTTTTGCTTGTTTGTTTTTTGCTTTGAGTATCTGTCAAACCATATGTATGATTATTTAGGTCTGGGCCTAAGGGTTGGTAGAAGTGACACTGTGATTTGAAAGTTTCTTAATAAGCACTTGTCCAAATGTATCTTCCCTATTAAACAGAAATATTCACCATTCGGGTCCCATCAGTGGGTTAAACATTTAATAAGCAGGTAACAATGACTCCCAAATTTAAATGTAGATATATTACCTGGACAGAGACCTCTAGTCTTTTCCACTACTATATTAGCTGAGATCCATTTAACAAATTTTAAACTTAGTTTATACTTTGGTCCCTGATGAGTTTCAGTGAGAGTCTATGAAAGGAGCACCATGACAGTAAGAAAATCTAAGTGGTGGCTGGGATACAGCAAAAGTTATTAAACAAGTGGAGCTGGTTGTTAAAACAGTCAGTTTTCTGTGCTACATACAAATAACTTCATCGTATTGGTTCAGGCTTTCCATATAGTAAAACTTCATGACAAATTCTGTTCCTGCCTCTCATGCATGAAGATGCAGGATATTTAGAACATATGTTGTCTGCTTACTGTCAAAGTTTTGAAAGATTTTGTAGAACTCAATATGACCAATGGATTAGCCATTTTTCTTTCTCCTCCAAACTACTTAACTGCCTGCCTGAGATTTTGCCACACAATCTCTGCCTACTGAAGATTATTCCAATGGATGTGATAGTTGTTCTTTTCAATAGTTATTAAGTACACAATTCATTTTCAGATAATTTGTTTTGCCCTATTTTCTTAGAGTATTTCTGCATTACTACTACTCATTTTTCTTGCATTTGTCTCCCAATGACGCAAATGACCAGTAATGTCTTGGCTGAGATCTTACTAAACTTCTTTATAAAATCAACCCACCTGAATGAATGCTAAATTAAAATCAATAATTGAATGATACTATCAACTATATGGAATGCCTAACGTAGTTTTTAACATGTGAGGCCTCCAGAATTTGGTAGGAGGCTAAAGTATCAAAAGCCTTTGGTATAAGCTACACCATAAAATAAAAACCAGACTGCTGACTTCACTGGATGCTCTACTGTTCCCTATTATGCAAAGAGTAGCAAGCATTCCATCTGGTTCACTAAAACCTAAAAGAAATAATCTCTGAGCTATCTGAACAACTAATGAAAAGTTGAGCAGATAGGAGAGAGGGAATTAAAGGGGAAAGGCAATCAATGCCATTATTGGCAAGAAAGGAGAAAAATTTCAGAGAAATCAGAAGATAATTCATTTGGCATGAAAAGGAAAAGTTTAACTCAATTCAGAGCATCTCAGCATCAAATAAAAAGGTTTTGTTATTTTCTTCTGAGTAGATGAATGTGGAATTGATATGAATCAGTGCGCATGTAGGGAGGGGTTGGAGTTGTATCTTATTTCAGGTAAATAAAAGTCAAGATCCAAATCCCAAAAATATTCTGCGATTAAGACTTAAGACCATTTTATAAATCTAGGATCAAGAGCATAAAAGTCAAAGAAATAGAGGGGAGGGAATGAGAACTCAAAGAATTGGGAAGTTGATACAATGCACCAGCACAGCCTGGCATATTTGCAGCCTTTAAATACCCCTCTTCAATTCCCCTCCCCTAATAAGGGGGATTGCTTACTAATAGAGTTCTGATATGGGTACCTAATTTCAGTTTTTAGTCAAATCATGGTTGCTGGTTACTGGTGATAGAGTTTCAGTACCCAAACCACATCCTCTAAAGAGTCACTGATCACCTTATGTTGCAAAAGTCACATTTTTAAATTTAAATCAAGGTTTCAAACTTTTTCAGTGACCATATACATAAGGATAATTTTCTAATTGAAAAAAAATAGTCATGAGACCTGATATAATAAAGTGTGATCCACAGAATAACAAGCACATTAAAAATAACCATTGTAAGAAGAACACAACAGAGGCAAAACCCCTTCTAAGTGTGCAGATGTGTTCCTGAAAGGCTATGGAAAAAAAATGTTTCTTGTTCTTATTTTTAATTGGTTTAAATTACTACCTAAATTGTTTTTTTTCCCTAATTATAATTTAAATGGTGTGAATTGTAAGGTTTTTTGTAGGGATTTTCTTTATATTTTGCATGATTGTTTATTTGTATTTCCTGGGACTCTGGAGTTTATAATGAAAAGAAAAAGAAAAAGAAAATTATTATCCCTTGTGTCTGCCTTCCTCTTCTGCTCCTCCTTGTTTACCTATTCCACCACCAAGTGCTCTCCCCCACAATTTTTTTTCCCCATAAATGTTTTGAAACAGAGAGCTGACATTTATCCTGCTTCTAAAGCGTAAGGACACAGTGATTCTTAAACACTTATGAATTATTTCTGCATTTACATCACGTCATTCTTAATTAGCATGGTTAGAGTCAGATTTTAAAGGGCATTTGGCCAACTGGCCTTAAGCCTCTCGCTTTGAAAGGTGCATTTTGCTTCTTATCACAGGTATTAGAACCTTGTTTCACCTGTACTGCTGTCATTAAAGCCTAGAGAGGTTTGATTCTGTTCCTAAACTGAAGTAAGTGGGCATGAGCATGTGGGTATGACATTTTCAAGTCTGTTTTCATATGGCTACTAACTGCCAATTGTCCTTTCCACAGATGTTCAGGTATACTTCCAAACAGTGGGTGGGCAGGTCCACCTCAGTACTGGTCTGAGAGGGGAATTGGGGAGAAAATTGTCAAACTCTAAAACGGCATTTCTCCTGGATTTGAATCTTCCTGCTGCTCTGCTGTGGGGAGTAAGGGAAACAGCAGGCATTTCATTCCAAATAACATAAATCAGCAGGAATATAGCACTTTTCATGTTCAAAGCTCCTCATAGTAAAATTTAAGAAGCACTGACAGTACACTTAGTACCTTACAAAACATAGGGGAAGAAACAATTCTTGCCTAGTTGGTGTACGAGGTGAAAAGGTGAATTTATCATAATCATCATTGAAAGCATTTATTAAGCACTTATTCACATGGGGTGCTGTGATAGTTGCCATACTGAAGAAATTAAATATCTACCCTGCCTACATCTTCTCTCTCTGTGAGTTTAGGATGTAAGAAATTTACTTTCATTTGTTGTTAGTTCTTTTTAATCATAATCATGCCAAAAGCACTGAAGGCTTTATTGAAAAGGTAGGATATTAAGCATGGGATTAGAGTGTTATAAGTCATTTAATTTTTTGGTCAGATAAGATAAGACATAGATCACTTTTCCTCTCCAAGTCTTAGTCTTCTCATCTATAAAATGGAAAGCTTAGACTAGGAGAGCTCTAGATGCCTTCCAGGTTTAGATCTATGCTCTTATAAATACATGACCTCTAACACTTACCCTACCTCTTTCCTGATGTCTGTTTTCTTACCAAAAAAATAGCAGATCCCCAGTCTATGGCAAGGTTTCACCAAGACTACCATTCCTCTTTGCTGATTATCTGATCTCCTGGTCTCAAGAGTAAGAAACAAGATCCCATCTATTGTATGAGAATATCAGGATTAAGAGGGTTTAAATCATTTCAAACTAAACTCCAGTGTGTAAATAAACTGCTCTGTTGTTCTGTTCTGTTGAGAGGGAGGAGAGACAAAGAAAGAGAATAGAAATATATTTGGGTGTAAAGGTATTTTCACGTGCGCACACATATTGAAAATAGATGTGGGTTATAAAATTCACTTTAATTAAACATTTATTAAGTGCTTATTACATATCAGATACTGTCCTAAATAGGGATTCAAAATGAAAACCAAATTCAAGGTATAGACAAAGTTATGCAAAAAGATATAGGAGGGAGGGAGGGAGAGGAAAAGGGGGAAAGGGAGAGGGCGATGAGATAGGGTAGAGAATTAGGAATGGTTTAGGGTCAGAGGTGGATTTTGAGTGTACTTGGAAGGAAGTCTGGGATTCCAGAAGGCACAAATAAGCAGGGAGTTCATTCCTTGGGGTACCACATATGCGAAAACAGAGAGGCAAAGGATGAAATGCCATGTATAGAGAATAGCTCACAACACATTCTCCCTGGAATGGAGAGTACATGAAAGGGAGTAATATGAAATAAAACTGGAAAGGTAAGGGCCAGACTGTATTGTGGAGTGCTATAAATGTCAGATTGAAGACTTTGTATTTTATTCTAGAGACAAAAGGGAGCCACTAAAGATGTATGAGTAGAGGAGTGACATGATCAGAAATATGTTTTAAGAATATTAACCTGGCAGCTGTGTACAGGATAGATTAGAGAGTGAAGATGCTAAAACCAGCTCTTGTGATAATCCAAGCAAGAAAGGAGGAGATCCTGAGCTAGCATAGAAGCTGTATGAGTACAAAGAAAAGGAAGAAAGCAAAATTTGGCAAATGGTAGGATTGAGAAAAGGGGAAGAAAGAGAGAGCATATAAATGTGACTCTAAGATAGTGAACCTCATTGGCTAGGAAGTATGATGGCACCCATAGGAACCAAATTTAATACTTGCCCAAGAAATTGAAGACTTTGGGTTGGGGGGTAATGCTAATGAAGATGTCAAAGAAAAGGTAAAGTCTTCTATAAGAAAAGTGATAGAAACAATGTTTTTGCAGTTAAAAATGCGCCATTCCTAAAAGTGTATATGCTTAGCACAGGACAGAAGTTAGGAAATGGTACTGCATGTGTTATACATGGCTACTAAACTTGGTTTACACCTTAATCAGTTACTCAATCATCTAAAACAGGCTGTTAAAATTCACCAAAATCACCGTGATTGAAGTACTAGCAACTCCAGCAGAGCACCGAAGTGCAAAGCAAACGCAGAAGATAGATAACACCTAACGGCATTACAGTCACGGCTAGAACCAGTATGAACAAAAGGAGATACAATGTTACCTTGAAGCTCACTATTCAGCAGCTCCTCATGAATGAGGAACTCTGGGAAATGTTTGCTGCTAACTGATCAAACTGGCATGTAAAGACAGAGATGGGATACCTTGCTTTGAAAAAGAGATTATCATTGATCATTTCAGTCTGAGAGACCAGGAAATGTAGCTGTATACAGCAGCAGACTCCCTAAACAGCAGCCACAACAATAGCTTCCTTCAAGGAACTATGATATCATTGATGTGGTACATCCCCTCCCACTGATCCTGATCACAATTCTCCCCTCTATACTTATATAGATGATCATTTTGAGAGTTTCTGCTGTAGCTGAAAACAACAATGCATCCCTTAAAAGCCATTCCTCTGATGAGCTTCTCCAAACTCAGTCAGGCTGGTCCTCCGATAACAAACAAAAGGTCAGTCTTCAAAAGTGTAGCAAAAATGGCAAACATCTCCCCTTCCCCCAAAGCAGCTGGTTCTTCACTTCCTCACTTTGTTTTTGAGACTTTCCAGAGTGAACCTAAAAGTTCAAATTACTTCACATTTGAACAATTTGACTGAACTGTCTCAGTGAAAGGTGAGGAGGGAGAATATGTTAACTCATTCATCTTGAACCTTTGAACAGGTCTCTTTCTCCAGGCTTAATTTAGGTTTGTCGTGATTATTTGACCTTCTAAGTCTCCTAGCACTTAGAGTACAGGAGAGGGAAACCTTCGGCCTCCAGGCTACATGTGGCCTTCTAAATCCTTGAGTGTGGCCTTCCGACTGAGTCCCAGTTTTACAGAAGGAATCCTTTTATGAAGGGGATTTGTTCTGTGAAGTTTGGATTCAGTCAAAGGGCTGCACTTGAGGACCTAGAGGGCCACAAGTGGCCTTGAGGCTACAGGTTCCCCACCCCTGATCTAGACAATACAACCCTACTTTCATTCTCTCTCCTTCTCCTTCCCTCCCTCTCTCTTTCTCTCCTCTCTCTCTCTCTCTCTCTCTCTCTCTCTCTCTCTCTCTCTCTCTCTCTCTTTCTCTCTCTCTCTACATAGAGGGTGAGTGAGTGAGTTTAGGACTAAGGGGAAGATGTGAACACTCTTAGACACTAGCCTTATACAGTCTAGGTTAGCAAACTGCTCTCCTGGGTTTAGTTGTGAAGAATGTAAAGAATTGTTGAAATGCTGGAGGTTCAGTTTTATCTGTGAGGAAGAGCTGAACTTGAGAAAGCATCCAATTTAATCTATAAGAAATAGAGTATAAGGAAGACAGAAAGGAGCCAGTATACTTTTAGGAGTGGAAGAAAGATGTTGTAGAGTGGCAAAGGAGGGCATCAGTCAGAATATCTATGTTGAGGTGGGAGTCAGGGAGAGGAGGGCAGCATCAAGTGGTATATTAAACCCAGAACAGATCAAAAGCTATAAAAAGTAAGCAACACAGTTCAGATGGACAAGCCATGAATGTAGGAAAATCTACTTTGATCATCCATTTAGAACCTCATCCATGATAGTCCCTTAAGTCATAGAAATTGTACAGGTCTCTGGGGGTCAATTACTCCCTGAAAATTATAGATACTTTCTGTGGGTTCAGATAAATGTCTTATCTATTTCTAGTAAAAATAAAATGGCTTCTTTTGAGCCTTGTGATAACTGTGTGCTTTTAAGGAGAGCTCAGCTCATATCAGTGTTGAAAGGACTAATAATTTATACATTTTTGTTTCCTGATCCTCCTTCAACTGTGGCATCCCAGAGTCATGGAGCAACATATAAGAAATAGGGATTTATGGAAGTAATTGATTGAACCCATATATCTAGCACCTATGGGGAATAGAATATGATACCTTCATAGTAAGGCCATTGTATTAATTAAGCCACACCACCAACATTGTATATACTTAGAGTATTTACCGGTTTTACCTAACTTTTGTTTCTCTGTATCATGTAGACATTAGTTCTACATAGCTGAACCCCCTTTTTTTTTCCTCATTCCATCATTGACATGCATAGGTTTGCACTTGACCAGTTTAAGCTCCAAGGGGAAGAAGAGTCTTCTGCCGTCCTGATAACAGTCCTACTGGGCTTGCCTATCAGTGACTTCATTCATCATCTAACATTAATCTGGTCCCTACTGGTCTAGTATTCCAATGTTCTCCTGAAGAATGGTTTCCTTCCTATTTCTGTTCTGTTCTGGCAATCCAGCTGAGTCACTTCTTTAAAACTCATTACAAGATTAAATATTTGTGAAAAATAATGAGTATGTGCATTGCTAAGTGATGAGGGAAAAGTTAGCAAGGTTAGATGTAAATACTCTCATCCTTGAACCTGAAGCATCTGTCACCCAGGATCTCTTACCTTTTTCTTGTTTTATTTCTTTTTTTTGTAGAGTTTAGCTTCTGCTGTTTAACTCCTGGCAAGTTTAACCTCTTAGCTACTGTAACATGCAGTAGCTTTACCTTCCTATGTGTATAGCAACAAAGCCAACCAGAATATTATTGAGTAAATGAAAACAACAAAACCAACATAATGTCTAAAGACAGGTTTGGAAAGGCAGTTAACTGAACTTTAAAATAAGTGTCACTGAGGAAGTAAATCTGAAAAACTCATGTTCCTCTTTTATGACAAATAATGTTAGATGGCTAGCTACATAAGATCTGATAAGCACCTTCTCAAAAGAACAAAGATTTATTAGGGCCTGTCGAAAAGGAAGTGCCAATCTATACCACTAATCTTTGTACTATGTTTGAACCGAAATTGTCTAGGTTATAAAGGTTCAAAAAACCCTTGTTTTCTCAAGCCCCTTGTTGAGATAAATCCTGCTCTACTCTTAGCAGCTTTCACTCACATTCCCTTCAGCACCCATATTAGACTTCAGTTTGGCCTTGCCGCCTCACTAAACAGTAGGTGATTCCCCCTGCTATTATTATCAGCTTCTTTCAACATAACCTACATAGTATGTTAGACTTTGCACCATTTTCTTTGCATATTTTCTATCTGAGATACTGATATCATTCTGAATTCTATATCATAGGTGGAAGCTGTAGAAAACTGTCACCATGATCCACCTTACTCTCTCAGAATGAACTCATCTAACTTACAAAGAGTAAGACCACCCAATGGTAACACCTTCACTCCACTTCTAAATTTCTTTGTACCTTTATGCATGCTGTCATACTTCTTTCCTCTCTCAGCAGAAAAGATGTCATACATCTTCCTCTCTAAGACATGTCTTCAGTAGTATCCCTTGTGGACTCTCTAATGTTCTTATTCAATCAATTTTCCCTTCTCTCTTGCCTATTATATCATTCTTTCATCCCTGCCTTCTCACACCCCAAACTTCATCCTTTAACCTAACCAAAACTTTCCCTTGGTACTGATATCAATTCAAACATTTATTTATTAATATTACCTGTCTTCAAGAGACAGATGAACCTCTTTGCCCCAAAGATGAGTTACATTTCTTTCTTGATTTTTTAAAATAAGTTTTATGGATGCTTTCCATTATTGCATCATGGTCATTTAAAGAGGTCCATTCTTTGTTCCAAACAAAACCTTTTCTTTTAAACAAAGAAACAGAGACAATATCCAAGAATACGAGCTGGTCAAAAAGCATTTAGTAAGTATTTAATATGTGCCAGGTACCATGTTTTCTGCTGGGAATACACACACACACACACACACACACACACACACACACACACACACCAGCTAGAACAAAAACAGTCCCTAAGGGACCACAAGCAAACAATTATATACATAAAAGATAAGGGATAGATGGAAGATAATTTCAGAGGGAAAGACCTAGCATTATGGGAGACTGGAAAAGGCTTCTTGTGGAATATTCCACCCTAATAATCCCCTCTTCATGGAAGAATCAGAGAGCATTTATTGTATCCATAATATGCAAGATGCTATGCCAAATTCTGAGGGTATAAACACAAAAATAAAATAGTCCTTGCCCTCAGAAAGCTTACATTCTGTTGTCCTACCTAGCACTGTAACCACACAGAGCAATTTGGGAAGATTATCACATTTAGAGAATTCTAAGATCTATATAGATGCCTCAACATGCCCAAATTACTTGCCTTGTATAATACACATGACAATTTCTGGGGCTTGCTTTAACATAGAGTTCTTTCCTACATTACTGATCCTATCTTTCACCAACTAATTTCTTGAAAGTGTCATCTATACCTGAATCTGTCCTTCTACAAGCCCTTTCCATGTGCCTATAAATGTATTCATACTTGCCCAATCCTAAAAACACCTTTCTTCTAACCATCTAACTCAGGAAGTTACAGTCTCACCTCTCCCCTTGCTTTCATCAACCAACTTTTTTGGAGGAAAATATAATCTACAACTACTGTCTCCCCATTTTGACCCCCTAATTGGCAGCTAAGATACTGGAGTGGTTTGCCATTTCCTTCTCCACCTTATTTTACAAGTGAGGAAACTGAGGCTAATAGGGTTAAGTGACTTGCCTAGGATCACATAGCTAGTAAGTGTCTGAGGACGGATTTGAACTTGTAAGGAGCAGTCCTCCTGACTCTATGTCTGACACTCTATTGACCATACCATCTAACTGCCCTTGTAATTTCCTAAGCAGTAATAATTCTTAATTTCTTTAAATGTCTTCCTTTTCCATATGATGACACCTCTTAGAAATTCATAGGTGGATTCTGTTCCCACCTCTATTAGTTCTGAATCTTGTTCTATAGCATTTTAAATTGTAACAGCACTCTTCATTTTTTACATTTTTATTGTCTTATGTGCCTTTTTTTAGCTGATTTTCTTCTCTTTGGTTATCTTTGTCTCTTATTTATTTTTAATTTCATTCCTCATTCCAACATCTTGGATCAATTTTTCTCAGCTAAAGCTTTTTGAAAGAGGCTGTCAAGGATAGCTCTTATTAGTAGGACTGATTATGCATTAGACCTCTGTTTGGGGGTTGGGGTCAGGAGGATCAGAAATTCCACAGGTCTGGGTCTAGCCCCAAGTTACCTTTTAGAGGTTAAGCTGATTACCACAGCCAAGAAGGTATCCTCATCCAGATATGAGGACTCTTAAATTTCTGACTTCTTCCAGAAAAAGGTTCTGGGCCATCATGAGTAAAGGTTTTGAGATGGGCTCTAAAAATTTCACTTCATACCATAGTTGTTTTCTTGAAAAACTGTGTGAAGGGGCAGCTAGGTGGCACAGTGGATAGAGCACTGACCTTGAAATCAGGAGGACCTGAGTTCAAATCTGGTCTCAGACCAACACTTGACACTTACTAGCTGTGTGACCCTGGGCAAGTCACTTAACCCCAATTGCCTAAAAAAAAAAAAAGCTGTGTGAAAAGCGATTATTATTTTTTCCTCTGACTTGCACTGGATTTCCAGAGATCTTTTACCTTCATATCTGATCAAGCTTCAGGTAGCAGTAACTTCTAATTTTTTTTGTATAATTTTTTTCTATCATTTCTCCTCTTCAGTGCCTTCTCTCAAGGAAAATTATAACAAATAAATACTAAATCTGTTGCTTAAAAAGACTTCGGTATATAAATCCTTTTGTAAAGAGAGTAATCATATCTTTGTATACATATATAAGTTTGAATAACTCTCTATTATGACAGTTCTGTAAGCTTAGATTTCTCCACATTATTTTCTTGAGGTGTTGTAATTGCTTGGCATTGCTTGAGCTCTTTGATATGGAAAAAATCAATGTTGTTTCCCACACTTAAGTAGGCAGAGATATAAACAAGGGAGATATTTGATAAATTATCATTCCATTTTTTCTTTTCACAGTATATCATGATGTAAAAAGGATGTTTTTCTTCAGTCTAGTGGCAGGGGTTTGCCAACAATTTTATGCCTTGAACACTTAACGCATTGGCTTCTCTATAAAGCCAATGTCACTTCATTCAATAATAATTACTAGCAAGTAACAATGAAGTACTATTCAGTAATTGCCATTCTCATTTGGAACTTGGAGAAAGAATTTGATTGGAGTTGGTGATCTCTGATTTTGGGAGTTCACCATTACCAAATCAAATGTTTCATATTCACTTCAAACAAAAAGTTTATGAAATGAGGTCAAAAAGATTCATTTGGTAAGTGTCAGCTCTGTGTCTTCAGACTATAAAATAGGTGCCCATTTTGGTAACAGAATGTTATTCTAAACCTGCCACTTCCCATGATTGACCCTCTGCATTTCTCTGTAATTCTAGGAATTATTAAATCTTGGCTACTAGTCCTATAAATTTTGGAAGAGAAGCTTAACTGACTAGCTTCTGCTGAATGATATAAAGTCATTACCAAGCAGAAAGAAGTTTCTGAACTTACAGGTTCCTACTGTGCATAGTGTATTGTAGCATCCTATTGGGATAGACAGAGACAGAGTCTGCATGCCAGAAATGTCAAATTCCAAAATCCTGGATTTTTCTCTTTGTGACATTTAACAAGACTCATAATCTAGCCACTTGCTGTGATCTTCCCAGCTCAGAATCATACAGTACCTGGGAACGTTAATTCATCACTTCAGAAATTCTGAAAATCCAAAGTCTTACCTAAACATCAAAACCACTGATGAAAAGGCCATCTCTCATCCTCCAAAATTTAAATTAGCTTGCCCACTTCATGATATATGGTATATACTTCATTAGTATAAAATGTATTTGAGAGAAGAGGACTATTTGGAATGCAGCGTAAAAAAAAAAAATCCAGTGTTCTATACTTGATGATAGCACAGTGAGAAACATCTAATTCAGTACACGTTATTTTTGACAGAAGCAGTTGGATCTATTTAAGGTACCTCTTTTAACAGTGTTTGAAATTGTTCTTCAAAAAGTCTTCGGCCATAATCAGGAGTCTTGTAATGTTTTGTGACATTGGCCATGACTAGTCATTGCATTGACAGAAATAAAAATGTTCTTATGACTAGGAGGCTTGCAGCTCTCATAGCATTTGCATGACAGAATTGTTCCGAGAAACAGCGAAAACTAGAGTGAAATATAGTTTAAATGGAGGCTACTACATTACTACTGGCCTGCTGTGAAACCTCTTTGTTGTAGAGAACAAAACATTATTTTGAGTCCATTATATATTTATGTCCCCTTTTCAAGTCAGAAATTCAAATCCCAAGGAAGGTTTCATTTCCAGTTTGTTTAAGAAAGGAATGGAGAGCCAGGAATATCAAATAGCCAATTGTAATTGAAAACATTTTTTAACCCAAACCTACAGTATTTTAAACTTTATCTAGGTATTGAATGATTTTTTTTTTTTGGTAAGCATGTGTCTGCCAAGTTTAATAAGCATAAGTGAACATCTGTCTTGATGCCAAACCATGTAAAACTCTAGCCACAAAGGTTTAAAATCAATAATTTGCATAACTTTGATACAATAATTAGAGATATATAATTAGGATATCCCAATAAAACAGCTACAACATTAGGATTAATGGAAGCTTCATGACACCAACTTTATAAAGTAAAAAAAATTCAGTACATAGTAGAGGAAAATACCTTTAAAAAAATCTGCTTTAAGCCCATGATAATATATTATATAGCCCAACTTACCACTAATAGGAGAGTGAATAAAATCTAGAAAATATAATCAGATAATTTACAGGAATATATCACAGTATAAATTCTATCTAAGTGATAATATATCAAAGCTCAAATATGTAAAATGATTTATTTTTCAAAAGGTTCCTCCCAAAAAGCCAATGCCACAGGGAGTGCAAATAAATATTGTTTATTATGCACCTACTCTACACTAGTTTCTGTGTTAAGTACTTTACAGATCTTATCTCATTTGTTTCTAGGTCCCACTCCTACCATACCCACTCATTCCGCTAGTACCTCTAGGATTCCTATTCCATAATGAACTAACAACTTTATTCTGTACCTATTTCTCTAAGCACCCCTTCCATCTGCAAACTTTCACTAAGACCTGGCTTCCCCTTGATGTCACTATTTGCCTGGTCATCCTCTCTAGCACTGACTGTGCCCTCTCTCACACTCCATCTCTTACAACCAGTCCTAGAAGGACTCCTTGTTCCCTACTTCAACTTCCTTGTTCCTTACTTCTACTTCCCAAACTCTTAAACCACCATTACTCAGAAACGTCTCTTCCTATGAAGTCCATTTAATCAAAATTTTCCACACAATCCATACTTTGTTGGCTACATACCAATCTACAGCCCATTCTACCTCCTGTTTCAGGGAGCTCTATAATTGGTTCACAATTTCCATTCCTTCCTAGTTCCTGTCCTTAAATCTCAACCATTACATGGATATTCCCTCAAACTACCTAATCTTCTAATACACCAATCTCCTTAAATTCCATGATCTCTTCCTTCACTCCATGTTTGTCAAGCCTAGTCACACCTTGGATCTCACTACTGCCAATATATATCCTAATATCTTAATTAAAAATTCTGATATTCCTCTAACAATAATCTCCCATCATTCTCTTTCTCCTACACCTCACCACTCCTAAACTTACTGTTTATTCTCATCAAAACTTCCAAAACCTAGACCTCTCAGTAATATCTCAGCCTGTTAGCCCTTCTTTGAGTTCACTTTCTGATCTTTCTGATCTTTACCTTATATTATCATTTCAACCCTACAGTCTCCTCAATTCTTGAATTGCTGTTCCTGTTTACCTTGCCACACTCATCCTTGTACCTGTCATCTTTCTCCTCCTCCAGTTCCACTCACTTGCTATTAGAATGGAGCTAGAATGGAGCTACACAATTATGCTCACTGGGTACATTATATCAGTTATCAAATTGTAATAAACCCTCCTTGAATTGAGGTAATCTTTTTATTCCTCTCTAATATATTCCATTTTTCATTCCCCTAAAAGCTATCCTGAGATATTTTCCTTCCCTAAGCTTCCCATACAAGTTTTGCACTTTGCTAAAAAAACTTCAATCATTAAACATGAGCTCCATTTTCTACCATCCTCTTCATCTTAAAATTCTTTCACATCACTCTTGCTTTCTTTTTTCCTGTCTCTGTCAATAAGGTAGGCCTTCTCTTTGTCAAGACTAACTCTTCTATGTATACCCTTAAACCAAGATATTGCTGGTAAATGTTTGACAACTGGGTCTCTAAAAATGCAAGACATACTTCTAAGTTTCCTCTGCAATATTCACATTTTCCCATCCCTTTCTTTAGTCTATAAAATCATTAAAACAATAAATCAGGGCTTTATTTGTAGTGTTTGATGTTTCCGGTGGTATAAATGCTCACTCTGAAAATTTCACAATCAGTTGAGCCAGTATAAGCTGGGTCTAGCATATCCCTGCCTTAAGCCCATTTTTTTTTTGTCGTATTCACCAGCAGATTGCAACTTCAATCATCATTCTAACTCTCTTCTCCTCAAACTATTCCCATATACTGGTCCCTTCCCTACAGTTTACAAATATATTGATGTCATTCCATCCTTAAAACTCTTCACTAGACCTTACCATCCTATAAAACTAACTACTGTTTTATATTAGTACTTCATCATCCAAGTTTCTCTTTTCTATCATTGCTCCCTTACTAAACTCATCAGGTCCAATGAGCTGAATTATGTTCTCTATGCAGATGAATTACAGATCTATATACCCATCCCTAGTTTTTAACCTGAGCTTCAGTGCCTTATCAACAATTGCTTGTTATTTCAAACTGGAAGTCACAGAGAAATCTCAAACTCTACATGTCCCAAATTGAGCACATTAAATCTCTTCTTTTAAGCTTATGTATTTCTGAGACAGATATAATCATCCTTCCACTCTCCCGGGTTGTAACCATGACACTAACCTCAACTCTATTCTCCCTCTCCCCAAATATTCAGTCAAGTGCCAAAACTTGTTGTTTCTTCTATATCTGTAACATCTCACATCTGCTCTCTTCTCTCTCTACTCACCTACCACCTTAGTTCAAACCCTCAACATATCTTCCCCAGATTTTATTTCAACAGTTGACTAATTGACCTCCTTATCTCAATTATTTACTCATTCTAGTCTGTATGCCATAATGATCTTACTTAACTGAACATCTGGCCTGGTTCTCTCCGTTCCTCAGTCATCTCTAGTGGCTCCCTCTTGTCTCTCGGGTAAAAGTAAACTTTTCTGTCCACCTTTATTCCCTCCACTTTTATATTATTTTAAAAACATTTTATTTTTCCTCAATTACATGTAAAAACAATCTTTACCATTCATTTTTTTTTTAAATTTTGAGTTCCAAATTCTTTCCCTTCCTCTCCTCCTCCTCATGAGAAAGAAAGCAATTTGATATAGGTTATACATGTGCAGTCATGCAATACATACTTCCATATTAGTCAAATTGTGAAAGAAAACACAGACCAACAATAAGCATGAAAAAAGTGAAAACAGTATGCTTCGATCTGCATTCATCACCATCAGTTTTCTCTAAAGGTAGATAATTTTTTTTTTTTTACCATGAGTCCTTTGGAATTATTTTGAATCACTGTATTGCTAAGAATAGTTAGATCATTCACAGTTGATCATTGCAAAATATTGATATTACTTTACAATGTTCTCCTGGTTCTGCTCACTTCACTTTGCATCCATTCATGTAAGTCTTCCCAGGTTTTTCTGAGAACATCCTGCTTTTCATTTCTTATAGTACAGTAGTATTACATCACAATTTGTATGCCACACCTTGTTCAGGCATCCACCAACTGATTGGAATCCCTTCAATTTCCAATTCTTTGCTACCACTAAAAGAGCTGTTATAAATATTTTTTAGTGCATATATGTCCTTTTCCCTTTTTTTTTAATCTCTTTGGAGTAAAGACATAGTAGTCATATTGCTGGATCAAAGGGTATGCATGGTTTTATAATCTTTTGAACATAGTTCCAAATTGCTCTGTAAAACTGTTGAGTCAGCTCCCAACTCCACAGACAATGCATTAGTGTCTTAATCTCCTCAAATATTTGCTGTGTTGACCTTTTTATGCCCTTCAAAGTGTGCACACAAACTATCTTTCAAGCCTCAATAGATATTGCCTTCCCTCTTCTGCACTGCGCTCTTCTCTATAACCAAATTGGTCTTCTCTCTGTTCCTCATATACAATACTTCATATTTTATTTCTGTCTTTGCACTGGCCAGCTTCCTTGCCTGAAATTCATTCCCTCCTCATCATCTCATAGAATTTTTGCCTTCCTTTCAGATGCTGCTCAAGCACCCTTTCTATACAAGAACACTTTCCTCACTTCCTCCTCAGCTGTTAGTATTCTCCCTCCCAAACTACCTTGGATGTAACTACTTCATATTTGTTGTCTTTCTATTTAATATTTATTTTTATATTATTATTTATATTTGCACATACTAGTTGTCTCTCCTATTAGAATATAAGCTTCTGATGAGTAAGAATTGTGTCCTTCTTTGTAGTTATATCCCCAGTACCCATCACCTAGTAGAATTGAATCCTTTTTTGATTGATGGATCAATAGATCTCAATTTATGCATGAAATCTTATTGGAGGAGTTCCCATAAAACTGTGCTTTTCTCTACTGAGTCAAAAGGTTTTTTTTAATGAAATGAAAAGATGCAGAAGATGTTTTGAACTTTCTATAATGTCAGTTATCAATTTCATCAATTATCGTAATGTAAAGATACTATTTTATGTAGAGACAATCTAGAAAAAAATCTGCATTTTTTTCTCCCACCATTTCCTCAAGGTTTTATGCATAAACAATCTTGAAAAATGAAAAGGCATATAGATTAGTAGTTACTTACATCTTCTTGGCCGCCATTTCTTTCTAGTAATAATAAAATTGTAATATTTTATTATAATAATATTTAATATAATAATATAATATTTTCATATGATAATAATTTTATTAAATGAGCAAAATATTGATATCCTTTTTCTTCTCTCTTATTTTCTTTAAGTTATCTGGAAAATTGATCTCTGAGGGACTTTATAATTGTGTCCCTTCTTGTGATTCTTATATATATATTTGGTTAGGTCTAGATATGCTACACAACCTCATCTTCTTAAATGTCATTTTCACTTGGCACTAAGGTGTTAGAGAATGGAATTAGAAGTACTAGCAAATCTGTCCATTTCTCATTTATTTGTTGTCCTCTTCAGTTTCACCTGTGGATGCTGATGGGATAACCTACATTAAGTGAAACTAGTGTCAAGTTTTCTGCTTATTTTCTTCTCCACTAAATTTATTCTTTTTTGAAGCAATGTGGCTCATTATTCCCTGTCATCTTCCTCTGTAATGTTCTGTGAACACAACTGTACTTTTGGCTGCCTTTTCTTTCCACTTAAGAAAGGAATCAACTGTGTATTTCTGGAGCAAAGTAGTTTAAAGGTCCTTTGGCTTCTTCATAGTGGCAGTATCATCATTGTTGACCATTATCATCATCATCATCATCATCATCATCATCATCATCATCATTCAAACCTCTTATTGCATGTGGGCACAGAACTCCATTGTGAGAAAATCCCTTTGACAATGCTGATAAGCAAGTTTTCTGCAACTTATGACTTGAAGATTTGATCAGGGCACTGAATAATTGGTTATATAACTTGTCCAGGGTTACAGAATCAGCATTAAAAAAAAAAGATTGTACTTGAACCTGCGTCTTTCTGAGGTTGGACATAGGAGGAGAGATGAATAGAGGAGGGTATTTGTAATGTGGCAGGTACAAACACTGCACAGAAAGAAGGCATGAAAAGGTTGCAGTAATCACTATTGGAAAGAATGCCTAACAGTGATATGACTTATCTTTTAAAGTAGAAATATTGTCCATTTCTTGGCATTCCTATCCACTTGATTTATTCAATAAAATATTAACTTTATTCAGAGATGATACTTCTAACTTAGCTTTTAAATAACAGATTCAGGACTACAGTTTTTGGCCTCCAAGTCAAAAACTCTTTTGACTACATCAAGATACAAAATAAATGTGATCTGCCTGTCTACATAGTATAAAGTTAAGGGATACTTACACAATAAGGCTAAACATATTCCTTTTTTTTTTTTGAAAACATCCATACCAAGTTGTGTCCACGTAAGTGTATATTTGCAACTATCTCCTGCATTCTTCCCTTTATACTGTAAACTACATCCACAGATTTTGTGCAAACCTAAAAATCTTTGAAAAGAGCCCATAGTTAGGTAATTCATAAAGCCCAAAACAGAGTGAATTGATTATTTCCTTGTCACTGTGAATAAGGAAGCAAACCTGAAAATGTACCCAGCCATCATGCTTGCATAATATGAGAAGCTTTCCAGTGAAGAAAAGCAATACAAAGATAAAGAACACCCTTTGGGGAAATAATAAAAGGAACCATACAAAGATACCAAGTAAAGTATGTCAGTGCTATTGTGTATCTTTTGAAAAGAATACCATGCAGTGCTATAAATCACCATTGTCTTCACTTGTCAGAACACATGAGAATTGCAAAACTGGATTGTTAGCAGATACAACTATTGCTAATAATAGAATGCTTTCTCATACAGTAACTAGTAGTTTCTGTGTTTGCTTAAAATGCTAAACAATTATGTATAATCTATGCAGTTGCATATACTTTGTTAAGATCTCTTCCTGCTTTATTAGTGTGCTAATATGGCCAAAATTCCATTTCTCAGGCTTCATTACTTTGAGTCAAGGTATTGAGTTTCTTGGACAGCCTTGTTTTAAAAATTAAAATAAAGGGGCAGCTAGGTGGCTCAGTGGATACAGCACTGGCCCTGGATGCAGGAGGACCTGAGTTCAAATCCAGCCTCGGGCACATAACACTTACTAGCTGAGTGACCCTGGGCAAGTCACCTAACCCCATTGCCTACCCCCCCCAAAAATTAAAATAATAAAAAAAAGCAGTAGCAATAATAGCAGTAATATTCCAAGAGGGATAACATATTGTCAACTATTGGCATGGATTAATTTTCCACAGAGCAGCCTATTTCCTAAGGAGAGATCTAAGGTCTGTCCTGATGGGACATGGGGCAGGTAAGTTTTGACAAGGGGAAATTTGACAGATAAATAGAGATCACGATTATGATCAGAGAGATTAAAACTAGATGAGGATGTTGGGAAGCCAGAGGTCAACTTTGGATTGTCAATGAGGCACTTAGGCCCTGGGGTCTATAGGCACCAATGGGGAACACTGAAAAGTAGTGAAGAACAATTTTTTTCTACTTCACAATTCGGTAATAACTAGTCCTGAATTTAGTACCTCTCAGCAGAATTACTAGAAACAGCAGTGAAAGGTTTTCTGTTTGTTTGTTTTACTCCTTACATTTGTACTAGTATAATGGCATTACAATTTACAAAGGGCTTTTAATTTTTTTTTCTTCATTTGGCCCACACCCACCTCTGTAAGAGAAAATTATCCTCATGGTGCAGAAAACTGGGACCCAGAGAAGATACTTGCCCAAAACCTAACTCTAACCATAACCTGCATGATTTGCCTGAAGTCACATAGTGAGTTACTGTCAAAACAAGAACTTGAAGCCTAAATTTCTTGACTCTCATCCCAGAAAACATTCTATTATACATTATCAAAAACATTTAAGCATATAGAATTTCAACCTGATAAAATATACAAATAAGGTATAGCTATAGCATTCATTTCATCAAAGATATCACAGAATTTCAAGAGTTGGAACAGACTTAAAATTTCATCTAGTCCAACCTATTACCTAAACAATATACCCCAATACAACATCATCAACAACATTTATCCACATTGTTTAATGATATCCTCCAAAAGGGAAGAAAAAGGTTAGGTGTTAAATCAGAGCATAAAGACAGAGTTGAGGCTTTTTGTGAAGAGGAGAGAACTGGGTGCTCTGAAGAGGAATAATTGACTTTTCCTCCCCCCAAAAAATGATATGGTAGAATCACAGCTGAGAGGTCATCCAGTAACTGGCAGACACATAAAGAAAAGTGATGTAAGTCGATTCCCTTCCTAGAGTTACTGAAGCAATTATTCGTCAGGCTAATAATTGGGTCCACTAAAATGTTTGTTACATTATCCTAATTGTGCCCTCCTCAAAGGCAATCCTTTTACGTCTCCCTAATTGATCCATTATCCTACTCTCCATGGCTGCTCTTCCATTTCTTCTTAAACTTCCCACAGATCTTCCTCCTACACCATCTCAGCTAAGAACCTTGACTCACTTCACTGAAAAAAATTGAGGCCATTTTCCATGAGCTTGCTTTTCTCCCTTGTCCTCATCTCACATCACTAATTTTATTTTCTTCTACTTTACCCTCCTTTACCCTGGTCTCATATGAAGAGGTGGTCCTCTTTGCCAAGGTTAACCTTTCTACATATACAAATGATGCCATTCCATCCTGTCATCACCACTCTATCATTTCTACTCTCTCCCTTATCTTCAATCTCTCCCTGCCCACTGACTGCTTCTCTACAGTCTGCAAACAAGCCCAAGCTTCCCTGACCCTCAAAATACCCTCACATGTTCCATCCATCCTTGCTGGCTAACGTTCTATATGTCTTCATTCATTTTTGTGTAAACTCCTAGAAAAGTCTATCAATGTTAATTAATGCCTCTACTTCTTAACTATCTGCAGTATGGCTTCCATCTACATACTCAACTGAAACTTTTGAATGATCTCTTAATTATGAAATGTAATTGCTTTTTTTCAGTCTTCATCCTTCTTGACCTCTTAGCAGCTTTTGATGCTGTTGTAGAACCTCTTTCCTTTTCTATGGGTTTCCATGACATGGCTCTACCCTAGTTCTCCCCCTTACTATCTACTACTCCTTCTTAGCCTCCTTTGCTGGATCTTTATCCAGGCCATATTTGTTTTTTTTTGTTTGTTTGTTTGTTTGTTTTTGTTTTGTTTTGGCTAGGCAGTGGGGTTAAGTGACTTGCCTAAGGTCACACAGCTAGTAAGTGTTAAGTGTCTGAGGCCAGGTTTGAACTCAGGTTGGGCCGGTGCTCTATCCACTGCACCACCTAGCTGCCCCCAAATAATTTCTCTCAGGTCACACAGCTAGTAAGTGTCAGAGACTGGATTTGAACTCAGAGATATGAGTCTTCCTTATTCCAGGCCCGGTGCTGTAGCCTGTGAACCACCTAGCTGCCTTCCGGGCCATATCTGTTAAGCACAATGTTCTGCCTTCTCTTCTCCTTCAATAATATTTCACTTGGTGATGCATCAACACTATATTCAACTAGTATCTATTTACTATATGATACTATTCAACTGTATTTCAATAATTATATCTATGCACATAATTCTCAGATTTAATTGCCCAACCCTAATCCAGTCTCACATCTAAACATTTCATACTTGTCTACTGAATATCCTAAAGTCATCATGTCTGAAATTGAACTCATTATCTTTTCCGCAAAACCTTCTCTGCTTCCTTTTTACTGTGGAGACCAACACCATCTTCCCATTCATCCATAATCACAA
The DNA here is from genome assembly GCF_900497805.2 of Vombatus ursinus. Taxonomy (NCBI): domain Eukaryota; kingdom Metazoa; phylum Chordata; class Mammalia; order Diprotodontia; family Vombatidae; genus Vombatus; species Vombatus ursinus. The sequence goes on along the minus strand of NW_020950792.1, from coordinate 4,874,550 downwards.
TGCAGGCATTATGCTAGACTTCTCATACTTTCTCTCTCATCTACCACATTTTATTAGTTTCTACTTCGTGTAATTTTTACCTTAACAATATTTCTTGCATATACCCCCTCTCCTCTGACACTGCCATCACTTTACTATAGGGCCTTGCTTCTCACCTAGACTGTTGCTGCAATCTGCTTCTTTGCCTCCCAGCATCAAGTCTCTCCCCACTCCAATCCATCCTCTACTCTGCTGTCAAATTGATCTTCCTAAAGCACACATTTGACCATGTCACCTCCAACCCCTCCCCCCCAATTCAATCAACATCTGTCATCATATAATCCCTTCCTTTTATTCCTTAGACTTCCCCTTTTCCAATGTACACTGCAATCCTGTGATACTGGCCTTCTTCCTCATCTTAATACCTGACCTTAGCCATTTTCTTTTACCCTCCCTTAGATGCAAAACTCTCCTTCCACATTTCTCCCTCCAAACTTCACTAGCTTCCTTCAGGTCTCAGCTAGTATCTACCTCGTATAAGAAGCCTTTACTTATATCCCTTAATACTAGTGCTTTCCCTGTTTTTTCTCCAATTATCTTGTGTTTATCATGTTTGCACATATTTGTTTGCATGTTGTCTCCCCATTAGACTGTGTACTCCTCAAGAGCAATGACTATCTTATATCTTTCTCTTTTTTTGCCCTATTTACTAATGTTTAATAGATAACTATTGCCCCAGGGTAAAAATATAAGCTCTTTTAACTTTCTCTCTTCAGTATGACTCCTGTGTACCTTTCCAGCTTTATTTCTCATTATATCCCTCTATATACTTTTGTTACAAACTGAAATATTATACATTCCCCAGGCAAATTGAGACATGCCCCAACAATCCCCATACCCCCAAAAGGCTAAGGATTCACACAGACTTCTGTCCGTTTCTAGATGTTCATTGCAAATAGAATAATTTTCTTTTGGTGGCTTTTTGCTCCCAGCTAGGAAAAGAAATCTATAGAATAATGTATAAGTATAACTTGTTTTCTTTCTTCTTCTCCTTCTATGTTTCCTTCCCCAAATGTGTCAAGAAGCTGCAAGGTCTTCCCTGGCTGCTTCAATTAAAAATATTCTCTCCTCCCTCCAGTTTTCCTGTTTTATTCTTTGCTCTCATTCTTATCTCCCTACTTTGGATTATTTATATGTTGATTCTACTGTAATAGAATATAAGTTTTTCAAAGATAAAAAAGTATTTTTTTTAAATTTCCAGGCGTAACACACAGTGGAGACAATAATAAAGTATACCAAATTAAATTGTAGTAAGCACTCATGATGAAAAATGCTATCCACCTCCAGAGAGAGAACTGTTGAACTCTAAATGCATATTGAAGTACATATTTTTTTAATTTTCTTTATTTTTCTTGCTTTTTATCTTGCAACATGGCTAGTGTGGAAATATTTTTTGCAACACTTCACATGTATAATGGGTATCATATTACTTGTATTCTCAATGCAGGGAGGGGGGAGTGCCACAGCAAGGACAGCATTTGGAACTCAAAATTTTTAAAAATGATGGTTAAAAATAGATAAATTTGCAAAAAAAAATTAATTGTAATGAGGCAGATGTACACAAACCTCCTATAAAATTATATACTGATGAGGGGGTTATAATTACGTACATTGAGATGCAATGGTATGAAACAGAAGCAAATTCAGAGCAGAACTCTGAATAAACAACACTTTATCACATCATGGGCTCCAAAAACACACTGCTCTTGTGTTAATTAATAGGGTTATTTATGACTTAATGACCTTGTATTATACTCCCTTGCTTCTTTGTTATCAGCCTGGTTTGTTTACAGAATAAATGGCTTGGGATTTCCTGTAATGGTCACCTTGCCTTAACAGTTAAGTCAAAGCCCTGTCTGGTGTGGTTGATTCATTTGAGCACTTTTTCTTTTTGATCACTAAGGTATTGGGCTAGGTACAGAAATTATTTTAATTATATGACATTCACATTCAGTTATATTTAGGCACCTATTATTCCCATTGCCTGACTCTGACACCTACGGGCTATGTGACCTGGAACATAACCTCTCAGTGGGTTAGGGAACTCTCTGAGACTATAAATTGCAGGAAAGCTGCTGACCTGCTTTGATGGAGAGAGCTTCCTTATCTGGGAGTTCCCTGTTATCAATGACTTGATCCTAGATCAAGTCTCTGTCCATCGTTTCTATTTTATCAAAAAAGGTGCTTATTTTCCATTATACATTTATAAAATTTTTTCTTGATTCTTAGATACGATTTAATTATGTTAGGATCCCTCACTCCCTCCTTCCTCCTTTTCTCTCTCTTCCTCTCTCTTTCCCTTTCCCTCTCCCTCTTCTTCTACTTCTCCTTGAGTTCTTTATTTTTACTTTTATTTTTACATCAATGTCATTTCTGGAAATACTATCTCTTCCCCCAATCACAATGAGTCTTCACTTGTAACAAAGGAAAATTCAAGAAAAAATAACTTATAGAGGAACTACATTTCACAACATGTACAGCATAATTCATGAATATAGTCCTTCACTTCTCCAAGGACATGTCTTCATCTATTCTTCTGATCAGGATTAATCATTAAAGTTATGCAGTTTGTAGCTCTGTTTTAATATTCTTTTAAGTTATATTATTGCACTCCTGTACAATAATACATTCCTGATTCTGCTTAATTCATAATGCATGTTCATTCTTCCCATGTTTCTCTGAATTCATTGTCTCCATTGTTTCTTAAAGCAGTATAACTCATCACCAGGTCCATACTCAAAGACTTTCCATTATGGCAGAAACAACAAGAGCTTGAACTATATTAAAAAAAGAAATATCTTGACATAAGACATTCAGGTATGGCAGAAATGTCAAACAGGAGGTCACTCCCCAGTATACTTAACCTCATATTTGGAAAATATTTAACAAAATAAATAAAAATACCATAGAACAATATAATGTTAATTTATGATTTTCTAAGTAAATATGTTTTTGCAGGGATCCTTAACTTGGTTTAATGTCCCCTCCCTTTATATTTGAGCTTAACACCAGTGAAGTAAAGGAAGTGATTGTATCGCTTTGAATTGCCTAGAATGTCCTAGCATAATGCCTTATATACAGTAGGAATCTGATAGGTATTCACTGAATTAAATTGAATCAGGTATCAGATTGCTTCTATGTGTAAAGTACTATGAGATCAGAGATACTTAAAATGCAGTCCTGTCCTGAAGGCACTTACTGGTATTGGAGAAAGAGGGCTGGTATATTCAAGCAACTATAAAACAGGGCAGAATGACTACTAATGTGCTACAGAAAACATAGAAGCAAAGTGTTATGGAAGTCTGGAAAAGGAAGAGATCACTACAAATTTGAAGGACTTTAACTTGTAGGAAAGCTTCATGGTAGAGCTAACATTTGAGCTGGGGCATGGTGATGTTTTCTATGTTTTCAAAGATCTTTTTTAAATGTGCTGAGCTTACTATTTATGAGAAGGTATATCTATCCCTTTGAGTTTGTCTCTACTGTAAAGAAGTATTCTGACAGCTACAACCACATAGTGAATTCCTGCGTATTAGAAGGGAGGGCCTCTAAAGCATGATATATTTCAACTCTAAGTGAATGATACATTAAAGGCAAGTGGCTCAAGTTTATATTCCAAAGCTTTGTTAAAAATAAATAAATAAACTCCAGGTATGTTACACTTCCAGTGGCACAGTTGACATAGACTTCTGTGAAGGGAATTTATTAAATCAGGAAATAATTGCAAACTTCTCAGAAAAGTTATTAAGAAAAACCCCTTTAGCTGTGACTTAAACAAATATTTCACGTTTCAAAGATAGTTCTAACAACCCTCTATAGCTTACCTGATCAATTAAAGGGGGCATGTAACTTCTTCAAGGAAGCTTCATTTTTATGTGATTTGATCTACTCATTGAGTATAAATTCTATTTCTGGGCCTAAACATATGCATACTCTTATCTGAATTCCTGAATTCCAGGCATCTGGTAAAATATGATCATGTCACTAGCTTCTTTCAAGTAGTGTTTATCATCATCTTGCTGATTGCCTAATATAAGTTTACAACCAGTCTCCTAGGTGTACTAGTATATTACAGCACTCCCACAGACATCATAAACAGGGGCATCTTTGGTAATGAATGTCAGAAACACACTACCTTTAGTGTGCACTATCTATCTCCATGACTCATTGCCAAAATACCAAGTAAGAGCCTTATTCTAAACTCCTTACAGAGACATACCTTATTAACCAAAAGAGTGGGCTTAGGGGTTAAATGGAGGTATTCTATATTGACAATTATTATTAATAATAATTAATTGGGTTCTAAAAGTATCATTTCTCTAAACAATTTTATTGTATGAACCATTTTCCACCAAAATTAACTTTTTTATTTATTCTACAAATTCATTTCAAGTCAAAATTAGATTTACTTCCATCTCTCTCCAGTTTTAGTTTGTCAATTTTGTAAAAGCCTGAAAGTTAACTCTCAATTCAGAATGCTTTCAACTGAAATGATAATTAAAACAGTGTCAATGGACTTTGGGGAATTTTATTCAAGTTATAATAAGCCTATATTTGTCTGTCTTCTTTAAAATCTTTTTAGTCCTTTGAAGGACCAGAAAGTCTTTGAGAAGGATCTACATTCTATCATCTGTTTTAGCTTGCCTAGATTCTCTTCTGATACTCCTTATGTAGTGTAAGGCCTATAGTTTATAAGGCCTTTGATATATCTTGGAAGCTGGGGTATATTGGCAAATTGAGAAGTGAGGATGGAGTCAACAGGTGGTAAGAGGCAGAGAGAAAGAGGAACTTGGGAGAAGAGGAGAGAGAAAATGGATGGAATAGGGTAGAGGAGAAGCAAAATGAGAAGGAGAAGGAGAAGGAGAGGGAAGAGGAAAAAAAGGAAAAAGAGAAGTGGGAGGAGGAAAAGGTAGAGTACTCCTAAACTTGTTGAAGTCTTTTAATCAGTATAACAGATCATCATTAAATAGAGCCTACACTGAAAAATATTTGGATGGAATATATTAGGTATTTTCACTTTATCACTTCCCTTTTCAAGGAAGGGGTCTTGGCTTACATGAATAAAGATACATTTAAGGGGTCAACCTGGGGAGGGAAGAGGAAGACAATATCTAAAATCATGCTGAAAGAAAGTAAGGCTTATGCCTTTGCCTCCCTGCTGGGAACATACTCCTCGCCTTACCTCTGCTTCCTAGAATTCCTACTTTCCTTCAAAGACCATTTCAGGTGCCATCTTCTACATAAGACCTTTCCTTATTTCTCTCTATTATTAGCGCTCTATTTTTCTTAAATGTAATTAATATTACTTTATATATACTTTGAATAGATATATATATATATATACACAAATATATCTATGTGTTTATGTCTGTGTATGTGCAGGTGTATGTATGTTATATGTGTGTGTGTGTGTGTGTGTGTGTGTATTTATATATAGCATATCATATGCTCCTGGAAGACTGGAACTATTTCACTTGTCTTTGTATCCCCAGCACTTGCAAACGTCAGAGTGTAATAAATCTTTGTGGAATTGAATTGTATTGAATTAAGTAGTCAAGAGAGTTTATGGGAGAAACAGAATGTTGTCGGTGATCATGATGGGCCTGCTCTGCCCATAAGAACTTTGGTTCTTATGCTGAAGAGCTGGATTTAAATAGCTCTGACAGCATTGTGTTATCAGTAGAGTCTTGGACTTGGGATCTAAAAAGCTCTGCTTGGGTGGCCGAGCCATCTGGAACTCGAAGTAAGTAGTCACCTGACTTTGGGCAAGAAATTTGATTTGTCCACTCCTCAGTCTCCTCGTCTATAAAATGGAGAGAATAGTATTCGCACTACCAGCCCCACAGGATAGTCTTAAAGAAAGCACTATGTAAACTACAAAGTGTTATATAAATGTGAACTATTACCACAGCATATGTTAGGCATATGCAGAAATTGGTCCATTTGCAAATTGGCATATGGAATCTTGTTAACAGATGCTGCAGTGTTTGGAAATCATTGCTGGTGTATTTGAAACTCTTAAAATAAATTCCAGGAAGCTCAGGAGCTGCTAGACAGCATATGAAGCATAAGGCAGAGAAATTCCACCTCCTATTGAACCCCTAAGCGTCATTAGAACTAACTCATCTTAACGAGGTGTCAACAGGTAGGCAGGTCACTGCTGCCTGAACATTTCTTCATTTTCCCATTCTTTAATTGATTAGGTGAGGGAGTTACCTCCCCTTTCCTTTGAGAGTTCTGTTGAAGAATTTCTGCTTCTGCTAAGCATTTTTCCCACCTGGTCATGCTGCTGACCTCTCCCATTTTGTATGTGAAAAGGAAAATCTTGGATTAAGATCTATGCTTTCTTGTATTATTTTAAAAGACTGCTTGCTTTTCCTTGAGGGATGATCCTTGTGTTGATTAATTATCAAGATTGGTGTGAATCTTGTAGTCTAGCTCCTCCATCATTATTAGGAGTAGTGCTCAAAGTAATATTTCACTTCAGTACTTCAAGGATCTGTGATTGCAGCAGTGTGGGGGGCTCCCTTCACTGATGCAAAACTCTATTACAATTAAGTAGATTCTTTGTGAGAGTTGCTGAGGTGGAACCATTCATCACTCTGCAATGGGTTTGGTGATGAACCTCCCTGAGTATAAATAGACTAGTCTTCAGATGACTGACATGCAGTCCATAGAATGATAGTCCTAGAGCAGGAATAGTTCCCGGGGGTCATCTAATTCGAATTCCCTTATTTTGCAGTTGAGAAAACTCAAGCCCTGTGAAGGTCAATGACTTATACAACATTACATAGGTAACTGATAACAGCCAGAATTCAAACCCAGATTCTTGGACTCCAAATTTTGCCTCTTTCAAGGTTTAGAACTGAATACAAAGCTTTTCTAGCTGATAGGATTTATCTGGACCTTAAGGAATCCCAGGTAACCTCGATACCATGATGTCATTTAGCTTAAGGTATAAAACTAACTTGCATCTGTATAACATTTTACAGTTCACAAAGTGCTTTCTTCACTCCTGTGAAAGAAATAACTGCACTATTGAGATCCCTAGGAGCTTTCCCTTGTGTGGCTATTTCTGTATCACTCCTGATAATCTTAGAAGGTGGTTAGAGAAGCTATTTTGGGTCAAATTGCCATAGATATAGAGCCATAAGGAACCTTGGACACCATCTAGTCCTTTACTTTCATTTTATAAATGAGGACCTGAAGCCCAGAGAAGAGAGATTTTCCAGGAGGACAAGGTGGTCAGCTGGCTGGTTGTTTTTGGTGGTGAGGGATTGTCCACTCTCACAAAATCATTCCAAACTTAAAGCATAAAATCAGAATTTTTTAACCTAAAAGCAGGGTCAATCCATAACCAATTGTTAAATATTTTGCAAGCATTTACATCCCAGAAATTTTCAAATACTATAAATCAAAGCTAATTTTTATTGATTTCTAGATTTAAGAAAGTAATGGAGAAAATGTTAATAATATAGATTAAACTTAAAACTGTGTTTCCATATATGTATATATATATTATATATATACTTACATGTACACACATATACATAGAAGAGCCAGTTGTTGAACATTTACCAGCATAGCCCTCCCTGAAAGGATTCTTAGATTTTTACTAGCTAAATCTCTTTCTTTTACACTGAAGGAATTAGTTCCCAAAGCATTTAAATTATTTCTGTGCTTAAGAAAGTATCACATGCCAGGCTGAAGATGAAATATACAATTTATAAAGGAGAAGCCTTGTAATATAATAATGACTCCTACTTACATAAGATTCTGCAGTTTACAAATTACCCCATAATAGAGTTGTGGGGTTGTTAATGTAAATATTAACATTCCTTTTGGGGGAAAGGATGTGTTGCAAGAAGTGTTGGACCCTCTTGTATGAGTACAGATCAGCAACTGTTATGAAATTTAGAGTCTTAAGAGAGTTACCTGGTATACCAGCAAGCTAAGTGACTCACTTAGATACCAGATCAAAAGGCCAGATTTGAAACTAGGTCAGCCTGACTTTGAACCTGGCCATCTATCCAAAATGTGATGCCACTTCACCCTTCCATAGATGATGAAATTAAGCCTAACAGAGGTTAAGTACATATCAGAGTATGAAGTGGCACAGATCAGACTTCAGCGTAGTCTTCTGACTCCAACTCCACTGGTGTGTTAGGGTAGCCCTACTCTATATTAACAATGACTCTTCTTCCTAAATTTCTTCATCTATCATTCTGTCTATTTTCTGGTGCTCATAGATCTCTCCAGAAGTCATGACATCCCTAGCCTCCCTTTCCTGAGAGAGAGTTCCCTTTTTTCAGACCCTAAAGTTTCCTTCTTACCCCAAAGCTTCACTAAGAGGTGAGGAGTGTTAGCTACTTTCATTTCCAAACCTTCCCTCTCCTATCATCACTCTCAAATCCATCCTTTTTTGAGGTTCATTAAACCTTCATATTTTACCCCATCCAAATTATTGTTTCCTTAACTGTGTAAGTATCAAAGTCAGCTTCTCTACTTTTTTTAGTTCAGTACCTGGCTCTTAGTCATTAGCCCCACTCTTTCATATGTTGCTGACCTCCCAGTTAATCAAATACCTTAGGTCCCATCACCTACATCTTTATTCTACCTCCATCACATAGAGGGACTGGTTATAACTTATATTTTACTATCACCTGCAATTATGTTAACCCATAACCTCAAACTCTAAAATTTTTTTCTCTGATTGTAATCTCCTTTCTTTATTTCTCCTCCAGTTTCAGTTTTCTTAAACCAATTCACTGTCTTCACCATGACCTTCAGTACCTCCCTTTCCCTCTATACTCTCAATCCATCACCTCTGTGGGTCCCACTTTCTTGTCTTCACAATCTTAACCTTATTTCTAATTAGACATTTTCTTCCATCTTTTGCCATCTTATTCTCCTTATAGCCTCCCTTGACCACCTCTGGATCAACTGCATGATCTGCAGTCTGTACACACTGTATACCTATGCTACTGAACACAGCTGAACAAAATTAGGAAATCATGATGACTTAGTCCAATGTAAATCCATATCCTCCAGACTGCAGGATGCCCTCCCTGCTACATGGAAATAGTTTCATTCTTCCTTGACTGATTCTTTCTCATACTTCCCACGACAGCTATCTAGATATCATCTCTCCTCATTTCATATTTTACTGAAAAAGTGAAGCCTTCCATAGTAAATTCCACACCTCCCCTCCATACCTCAAAAACCCGTTCCCTCTTTCAGCATCAAAGAAAGAGGGCAAGACTTAACTTTTTGCTAAGACTCAACTTGCTTGTTTTCTTGATGACATACCTGCCATCTTTTATGAGACTGCATTCTCTTAACATTCCCTACCTCTTTCTTATTCAGTTTCTCCCTTGTAACCCACTCTTTCCCTGCTGTCTTCAAAAATGCCTAGGTCCATCCTCAGTACAATATTCAATCCTTGAGGACAGGGACTGTTTCATCTTCCTCATTGTCTTCATTGACTAGTGAGATACCTTGCACTTCTGTTGTATTTTAACAAGTGATTGTTAAATTAATCACATTGAATTTCAGTTGTTGTTTTTTTTATGTTGCAGCTTGTAATACATTTAAATGTCATAAAAATGGTTAGAGAGGGGGAAAAAAGAGGGAAGATGACTTTTTTTTCCCTCTGAGGAATTTCTTCAACTCCTCTAAGGTTTTCTGTTGCTATGATTTTGTGGGATTTAAGAAGGAAATTTCATAGCATCCCAGATGACCCAGATTAGTCATTACTGTTCTAAGTAGCTACATTTGAGAAGACACAAAAAAGATAAATATTTTTTTTCAGGTACCATCCTTCATACCCATGTTTTTAAAGTTGTCTATCATCAATCAAGCCAGTATTACTGTGCACTTATTAATATTGTGTATATCTAGTAAAGAAATGTAACCTTGAAAGTTCAGTCAGAAACAAATTAAGCCATTTTGGCTCCTTCATAATGTTAATCTTTCCTGAGTTTTCCAAATTAATGCCAAATCATAATTTCACTTTGTGGTTTCCAGATAAAAATATTATATATGTTACATTTTGAGCTCTTGATTTGAAGACTGCTTAAATGCAAAACAAAGCAACAGAGCTGTGGGTTTGTATATTAGAATTGACATCACTGACCTCAGAACATTTAATTTGGACTCAAAACAGCTGAATCTAAACACTTTATTACTCCCTGTATGACCCTGGGCATGTGTTTTAACTTCATCAGGTCTTGGTTTCCCCATTTATAAAATGAGTGAGTTGGCTAAAATCTGAAGATGTTAAAGTCTAGTTCCTCTTTTGGAGGAAATACAACATTTTTTTTCATCTAAACGTTCAAATCAGCTCCATTTTTGTTGATAAAAGAGAATTTCTAATACACTCCAAATATAGTGTTAAAAAAGAAGTTCTGAGCCAAGAACAAAGAATCATCGCTCAGCATTAGCAGAGAGTATTTCTGTAAATGATAACTTATTGTATTGTATTGTATTATTGTAACTTACATGTAACTTATTGTATTGTATTATTGTAAATGATAACTTGGTAAATGATAACTTATTAAAGAAAATAAAAGTTCACTAAAGCAAGTTTTAGACTTACTTGAATGAAGATACAGGAAAACCACTCATTACTAAAAATTAGGAAAATGAATTTCTACCTTTTTAAAGATTATTGCCTCAAAAGTGATAAAGTGTTTAATGATTATAGAAACCATCAATTTATATTAGTAGGGACAGAAAGAAATAGTAATATTTAAAATACCCAAAATGATGTGCTTGATCCTCTCTCTCACTCTCTCTCTCTCTCTCTCTCTCTCACTCTCTCTCTCTCTCTCCCTCTCTCTTTCCTATTCCTACTCTTGAACTAGATGTCCACTAAGGTTGCTTTTAACTTGAATTCTCTGATATTTACAAATTTCTTTGAATTTAAAAGCTCTTAGACTAACAAAAATAAAACTTGTATGTGTGTATAAGATGTCAATTGTGGAGGAAAAATTGTATCAAATACTTCTGAGGGGTAGATATGCAAGATATATAGAGAACCAACATGAATATAAAAAACCCAGAGTAATCCCACAATGTATAAGTGGTCATAATGTGAGCAAATAGCTATAAAAAGTGCAAAATATTGACAACCATATGAATACTCCAAATCACTAATAATAAGAAAAATACAAATCAACATTATTGAGATTTCTTTGTGTATCCAGCAAATAGGCGAAGGTAACAGGCACACGATTGCTTTATCGGTAGAGCTATAAATTGGAAAGCAACTTGGAATTGTGCTAAATAAAGTGATTAAAATTTCTACTTTTTAGACAATGATCTTGCCACTAGGCATCTATCTCTAGGATGTCAGAGACAAAAATGAAAGTCTTATATACACCAAAAATATACAGAACAACACTTTTTTGTGTATGTGGTGGCATGAATAAGAAACAGAACTGATGCCCATTCATTTGGAATTGCCTAAATAAATTGTGATACTTGAAGGTAATAAAATATTACTGTGCCATAAGGAAAAAAAATGAAGACTTCAGAGAAACATATGAAGACATATATACTACACAGTGAAGTGAACAGAATCAAGAAAACAATACACTTGATGAAATGGGGGAAAAAACAACAACCACCAACAGAAACAAAACTCAATACCATATAATTATAGTGACTAAGCTTGCCTCTGGAGAAGAAATAAGGCAATGAATTATGTTTCATTCTTTTGACAGGGAAACTATGGTTGCTGAATGTTGCATTATCAGATTCAGTTGATGTGTTGGTTAATTTTACTGAAGGACTTTACTTTTCCCTTCTCTTTTTATTTTTTGTTAAAACAATGACTCTGAGAATGAAGAGGGGATGGATATGTTCAGAAATAAAAGATACATAGAAACAAGATATACAAAAAAGGAATTTTAAGTCTATAAATATGTTTTATTTTTATTTTATTATTACTTTTGTTTTTGTTAACGATCATCACTGCCTCCTATCTTCCAATAGACAATAAACTCCATCAGAATAGGAAGTCATGCCTTATTTAATCTTGTTATGTCAGCGTCAAGCACTGCATAGTAGACACAGTAAGTACTTAGTAAATATTTAAGTCAATAAAAGCTATAGTAATAGCTTCACACTGAGTTATTTTATCTTTTATTTATTCCTTAACACTTCCATTGATCTTAAAGGCAATTTCTTCTGTGCTCTTCTAATTTGCTTATGATGTCACCTGTTAGGTATAAATCATTTACCAATCTGGAGCTTCTCTCTAAATATGGTATGAGATAATTATCTATACCCATTTTCTACCAGACTAATCTCCAGTTTTCTCAACAATTTTTGTCAAATATTGAGTTCTTGCTCCAAAATTTGGGCTCTTTGGATTTGTCAAATACTAGGCTTCTGTAAATAATTGCTTCAGTGAATTGTGCACCTAATCTGCTACATTGATCTGACTGACTCCTCTATTTCAAATTGTTTTAATGATGGTAGATTTGTGTTGTAGTTTGAAGTCTGATACTGGTAGGTCCCCTTCCTTACCACTTTATTTTTCTTTAATACATTGGGTATTCTTGATATTCCTCAATATGAATTTCTTTAATTTTTCTAGCCTTATAAAATATTCCTTTAGTAGTTTGATTGGTATGACACTGAATAAGTAAATTAGTTTAAGTAGTACTGCCATTTTTATTATTTTGACTCTGCCTACCCATGAGCAGGTAATATTTCTCTAAATACTTATATCTATCATTATCTATGTGGAATATTTTATAATTATGTTTATACATTTCTGTATTTAATATTGTATGTAGTTACTTTAAATGCCATTTCTCTTTATATTTCTTCCTGCTGGGTTGTGTTGGTAATATATGCTGATCATTTTTGTGGGTTTATTTTATAGACTATTACTTTTCTGAAGTTGCAAATTATTTCCATTAGGTTTTTAGTTGACTCTAGAATTTTCTAAGTGAACCATCATATCATGTGAAAAGAGTGATAATTTTCTTTTTTACTCCACCTATGTTTATTCCTTCAATTGCTTTTTTCCTATCTTAGTACTATACCTGGTATTTCCTATCTTAGTACTATACCTGGTATTTCTAGCATTACTTGGATAATAGTAGTGATATTTGCTTTACTACTGATCTTATTGGGAAAGCTTCTAGTTACTAGCTATGTGGCCCTCTGCAAGTGACATAACCTCACAAAGCCTGTTTCCTTATTTGTAAAAATGAAGGGTTTTAACTGGAAGACCTCCAAGATCTGTTCTAGCTCTAATTCTATCATCCTAAGAATTGAATCTAAAGAAAAGATGAGAAAAATTAGAGCCCCCGAGTGAGTTAAATTATGTGGCTTCATTGGAGAAGTATAAAAAGTGGAATCGAGAGACACAGTGGTTCCAAAGTTCCTGTGATGTTATAATTGTGGTTCACATCAAACCTTAGTTTTATGGCTTTACATTTTTTGAGGGATATGAAAACCGTGGCAAATCACACAGAGAAATGAAGGTTTGGAAAATAAGGCTTACTCTATTGAGTGGAAAAGACTAAAGGAACTATGGTTATTTAATATGGATAACAAAAAACTGGGCCAACACTGTCAATTTTCAAGTATGTGTTAGATAATTTTTATATGAGATGGTGACTACTTGTTGACTAGCTGATGACAAAAATGCAACCCAGTGCTTTCACTCAATTTCAAAAATCAATAGTTT
>NW_020950792.1:4712207-4860793 GCF_900497805.2 Vombatus ursinus | reverse complement strand
AAACTATTGATTTTTGAAATTGAGTGAAAGCACTGGGTTGCATTTTTGTCATCAGCTAGTCAACAAGTAGTCACCATCTCATATAAAAATTATCTAACACATACTTGAAAATTGACAGTGTTGGCCCAGTCTTTTTGTTATCCATATTAAATAACCATAGTTCCTTTAGTCTTTTCCACTCAATAGAGTAAGCCTTATTTTCCAAACCTTCATTTCTCTGTGTGATTTGCCACGGTTTTCATATCCCTCAAAAAATGTAAAGCCATAAAACTAAGGTTTGATGTGAACCACAATTATAACATCACAGGAACTTTGGAACCACTGTGTCTCTCGATTCCACTTTTTATACTTCTCCAATGAAGCCACATAATTTAACTCACTCGGGGGCTCTAATTTTTCTCATCTTTTCTTTAGATTCAATTCTTAGGATGATAGAATTAGAGCTAGAACAGATCTTGGAGGTCTTCCAGTTAAAACCCTTCATTTTTACAAATAAGGAAACAGGCTTTGTGAGGTTATGTCACTTGCAGAGGGCCACATAGCTAGTAAGTTTCTTAGGTAGGATTTGAACCCAGATTTTCTTAATTCTAAGTCCAGGACAAAGCTCAGTAGCTACTTCATGGTGTTTCTTACAGGCCCAGCTTGACTTGGAGTGTGGATGTAGATTTTTCCTTTCTTCCTTTGTTTTCTGAAAATAGTAAACAGCCTTCATTCAGGCATTTTAAAGAGTTGAACTGCTACTGGGATATATGCAGTTAACAAATGAAAAGGAAAGGATTTAAATAGATGTAGGTTTTTGTTGCTGTTTTTGGTCAGTACTTATACTCCAATAATAATCTAGAGGATTTTAACTTGGGGGTGGGGGGTCCTGTGAATAAATATCAGGAGGTCCAAGAAATCGAATGGAAAATTTTTATTTCAACATTTGTTGCTATTGTAATCCTCTGCATTTTGTTTTATGTATTCAAAAATATCAATATCCCCTTCTGAGAAGGGCTCCGTGGGCTTCACTATACTACCAAAGGAGTACGTGATACTCACTTTAAAAAAAAGTAAAGAACCCTGGATTTACACTTCCTATGAATTAGCCCTTGCTATGCCTTCATTTCTCCTCATTTTTCTAGTTAATCCCTTACTCCTACTAGATTTTGTCCTTGCCATCACTCATGATAATTCTACTTCACCTAGGTCATTCATCAATCTCTAGTCAATGGATTTGGAACGGCGAGGCCAGAGGATTCTCAATCCTTCTAGACAACAGTTCTGGACTTTGAGACCTGGGTGCATGACCCTCTATCCTGGAAAGACATACTCTTTTCATTTCCCTCTCCTTTTGTCAGAGGAACCATCCTTCTCCATTCCCAGGCAGTTAAACTAACATGGAGATTTGACATTGTTCCCTTGCTTTTCTACGTGAGAAAGATGCTTTCCTTTCCTGTAGATTTCTCCCCTAGGAAATAAGGCCATGAGAACCGTGTGGTTGTCTCCCTCTCCCTTTTTGGAGATATTCAGCCACCAGCCTACTGATTCGAAATGATTTGGCTAGATTTCTATGATGGCTAGTCCTGCTCTTTTCATATATACCTACATACATACACAACTACATGCATGTCTATACATATGTGTGTATATATATATGTGTGTGTGTACATATATATATGTATGTATGTATATATGATGTTGAGAGAGATTTATTTTTTCAAATCGCCGGAATTTCTCCCAATATCTCTCCTCCTCCCCTCTTCATAGAGCCATCCTATGTAATTATATTTTTAAAGATAAAAATAAAAAGGAAGAAGAGGGGAGAACAAACCACCCAAACTGATCAATACAGTGGAAAAATTCTGAACATATATGGAATGTTCCACAATCATAGGTCTCCCACCTCTGCAAAGATATCGGTAGAGATATGTTCCTATCTCTCTTCCTCCACTCCTGTTCGTATTCATGAAGTTGGTTTCTGTGGCCTATGATTCTAAATTATTAATAGCATTTCCTCTTCTTTCAATGGTTCAGGTCAGAATGTTTCTTATTCCCTGAATCTTCTTCTTTCCTGTTGCTCCCAGAACAAGACATTCATACATGTATACATGCAGCCATTGATCTGGCAAACCTTTATTATGCATTATCACATTCAAAACACTAAACTTTATGGAGAAATAAAGGGTAGGTAGGAGAAAGCGCCCCTCCCTTTATGGAACTTATAGTCTAACCTCTCTTTCAGACTAAATATAGCTTCGTAATTCAAATCCAAATTACTGATGAGGGCCCCTTGTTCCATCTCACTGGTGACGTGAAGATCATAGAAACACTTTCAGATGGTAAACATAGGTATTCTCCTTCTCCTTCCATTATCTATATTCATATTTAGCCTTAGGTAGGTGAGTCTAAAAGTATTGCTTTCCATACCCTGGGTTTTACAGTAAGATGGGAGAAAAATACTTGACATATATTATGTATCTGATACAAACCAGTTCCCATTCCTCAGTGATCAGGGCAAGGTTATGGCACCACTAACTATATTTAGACATTTGAAACTAATAGAGATGATATTCTTATCTCAAGTAGAGAGCTTTTCTTCATCCAACTATTTTCCCTCTGACTTTCTCTAAATTAAAGGTCACAGGCTTATTTCAAAAATGAAAAAGATGAAACGATATAACTAGCTGGAACTGTCAATTGCAAAGCTCGTGATAACAGTATGCACTTCATCTCCTTGTGAACTCTATTGAGTTATTCTCAATGTACAAAGGCCTGGAAATTAAATTTAAGTTTCCTGAACAACAGTTCAGGTCAATAACAGTAGGCCAGGAAGTTGGCCTTCTTCTAATGCAGCTCATTTTTGTGCAGTTTAATTACATATTCTGTTGTGCCAGATGAAATAGAAAGCCCTCTTTATAGTTCTGACACTGTGAGGTCCAAACATTGTATACTTCCTAAGGAAGCCCTTTTCTTCCTTTTGACTACAATCAATAATTCCCATTTATGTAAAGCCAGAAGGTGTCCACCTCTTTACAAGCTGTTTTCTCTGTGGGCTTGAAGACAAGATTTGGCTTGATTTTAACTAGAACTGAGGCCAGGTTACTTTGAGTTTTGCCCACTCTTTATGCTATATATTTTATGTCACCTACTAGCTTTGAAATAGCTGCAAGGTTATGTTGACTTCTATGATACGCTAAAATATTTGGATTTTGAATGTTCAGCAAATGGGAGCAATGACACAACAAAGAGAGGTCTGATTACTCATTAACAACTGCTATAAAATTAAGTGTGCTGCAGCCATTAGTGTTCTGCCTCTACTTTACACCTGGAGCTGCTCAATAAATAGCTTGTACTTTCCTTCACATTTGATTATCTGATTCAAAGTACCCCCTGATGAAAACAATCACCTTGAAAAACAGGTTGGGTTTTTTTTTCTTTCTTTCTTTTTTGTCAAGTTTCTTATTGTGAGAAAGTCCTTTCTTGTGTTTCTCAGCCCAGAACGGTTGACACAGCAATTTCCCTACAAAATGAAATATTACCAGCAACTATAATCAAAGCACACTGTGTTTTTCTCCTCTCCTATTACTGAAATTGTTATTCAGAAAGAAAGCAGAATTTCAACTTTCATACATGTCCTATTTTACTTTTAGTGTATTAAACCAATTGTTCTTTTTCTTAAACATAAACTTCATGCCTTCTATGATGGTACTGGAAAAGATGCAGAGTTCATTTTATTATCTAATGAAGAGCTCATGTAAACAGAAACAAATAAGAATCCTATCCTTGGTGTTGATCCATACTCAGATGAAGTGATCTAAGAAATATTATCTATTTATTTTCATCTGACCTATTAAACTACTCTTTAAGAGCAAACTCATTATTCACCTTCTAAAATGTATCTAACCCAGGCTACTTAGCTAATGAAGGACAAATGTTTTATTTGACTAATAGAGGCCCATCTCAGAATAAGGTCAAAAACTGTTTAGAAATCTGGTATTTAACATAATGTAGTTTGTTTACCAGGAAGAGAGGACAGATGTGGCATTAAATTTAATTTTGCCTAGCTTACAGAATAAGTATCAGGAGGTGATATTAATTATTCCTATCATTATTTAGTTGCCTTTAAAAGTCAAGTATGTAGTATATTGTGGCATTATAATTATAATATAGAATTTATACACAGTATTATATATTATATGTAGTATATATATAATATATTATTATTATTATTATTATGGTTACATTTAAAAGTTATAGTCAGTAATATTTTTAAAAAGTACAAATGGTAGTTACCAGATGAAAGTAGTTCTTTTCTTCAATAAAATGAGATAAGACACTTTCCATATCAGAAACAGAAGTAAGGGGTTTTGTTTGTTATAAAAAGGAAGGAAAAACAAGAATTTCAACCACAAAGTATAATTGTGTACAGTTAGATCTCAGTAAACATTTGAAATGATGATTAAGATGAAGTATATATTTGTTTCTCTTTTTGTCTTCTGTGTCTTTTCCTCCTTTATTCTCTTCTACATGATTTTTTTCTTCCTCTGCCTTTCTCTGTAAGTCTGTCAGCCTATTTATCTATTTGTCCTTCTTTCCTTGTCTATATTTCCATTTCACTTTCTATGTCCTCCTTTATTTTTCTCCTTTCATCATACTCCTCTAGATCTCTCTCTTACTCATTCATAATACTGAATGGAAGAATGATTATATTTTGTATCCATCCCTATCCAAAATGTATTTTTGTTTCTAAAGTTTGATGCTGACTAAAAAGATCATTTTGTATTTATCTGTTTGTAAATTTTGTGGGTTTATTTGTTTTTGCTTTCATGGACCTGAGATTTTTTTCCCCTAAATACGTGTAGAAATGGATCTTTATTAATTTTTGTTAAATTCCCATCTACTGGTTTACTGAAAGACAAATGAGAACCCAAAACTCGTGCTTACCTTTTCCCCTTTTTTTCTTTTTAATTTTTTTATTGCAAACTCCACATTGATTAAAACAAACATTTCTTTATATAAAAGTGAACAAAAAAAAAACTATGAACTGTCATGTATGCATATATATGTGTGTATTATATAGATATAGTTCAGTATGGTAGTAACAAAACTAATTTTGTTTGGGTCCCTATATGTCCTTTTTAAAAAATTTCTTCTGTACATTTTTGTTTTATTGATTTATGTGTATACCTATGACTAGCCCATTACTCCCTCTCTGAAGTACTAGTCTTCCCTTGTAGCACATTTGTGTAAGCCAGTGAAATAAATCAACATATATTTATGTGGATTCCAGAACCACTCCATTTTGAAAATAACTCCATTTTGTTCACCTATTGTCTTTATCCTCTTATTAGTGCTTGCAGTACAAGTAACCTAAAATAGGTCTGATCGTGGTATCTATCATGTGCAATGTGTTCTGAGAAATAACCTAGCTCCATGCATGCTGTGATGCAGAAACCCCTAATCCTGAAACTGGGTAAAAAGGACCTCAACTAGTCAACTTTTACCTCTTCCCCATCCTTCTCCAGCCCTATAAAAACACTGTTCCTCCCTGAACAGTGTGACTACCTGAGGAGGGGAGCCACCTTCATTGGCCAAACAAATCTCTGGTCCAGTTACTTGGTTATTCACATCTCCCCACATTTATTTTTAAACTTCAATGGATTCATGATGTCATGGAAACTCTTCAATACTTTCTTATTCTATGTAATTATTGTCCATTCAAAATCTTCCATAAAAGACTTACTCAAAATATTGGAGACCTTTCTGTAGGACTTTAAATATTTTTGGTTTGCAGCACATCACTATGCCTGACCTTGTTATTCTTTACTTTATGCTCAATCCGATTCTTTTTCTAGTCATATATAATGTTAATCATATTTCTCATATCATTACTTTAAAAAAACTATTTTAAATTTGATAAAAATCCATAAATGTGGATATTTCAAAAGAAGCTGTTTGCATTTGAAAATGTAAACTTCGATTCCATAAGTTTTTAAAGAATTATACCTCTTCTTCCATGTAAGTTATTCTGGACTATGTGCTTTTTTTACACCTACTCCATTTCCCCACTGTCCTTTAGATCAACATTAGTTTTGATCCTTTAAATATTATGGTGTTATATGATTCATAGTTAAATAGCATCACTGGCAGAGGATTAATATTGGGAAGATGGGCTTTTAAGTCAGAGGGCAGCTTTGGATTAGTCACAGGAATACGCGAGTTCTTAGATCTGATCACATATGCCCTTCTGTTTGATCTTGAGCCAAGAAAATGTCCATCTTAGGCAGAAAAACATTCACAAGAATTCTTACCTCACTCATCTAAGTCTGTCTACATCATATTGTAGAAGTGAAAGATATATTAAGATTAACTAAATAAGTATGAGCATTACTAGATACAAAAAAGAAAATTATACAAAAATTAACATAGAAAAAGCATAGTGAGGAATATGAAGTTAACTCAGAAAATACAAATAATTAAAATGCTTGAGGAAGGCAATTACTAAGAGACAAATTTGACTCAGATTGTTTCCCTGAGGAAGGATTGTTTGGGAAAGGCAAGATGGGTTGGGGAAGGCAGGATGGCTTCATGGAAACATTACTAACTTTGGAGTCAAAGGATATTGTTTTGAATATAAGCTGTGATGCTTGTATCCTTTGTAATCTTCTGCAAATTATTTTATCTCCCTGTGCCTCTATTTCCTCATCTATAAAGTGAAAGGTTTGTATGCCCCCTGATATCTCTTTCAGGTCTAGACACATAAACATATGATTCCTGAGACTTTTCCTGAAGGCAAGTTAAAATAATTTGAATTTAGTGTTTATAAGGTTAAGGAAGAGCATTTGAAGTTTTCAGAAGAGCATTTTTAAAAGGTAGGTAGGAAGTAAAGATGGTCAGGGAATAGCAATAGAGGGGGGAAGGAAGAAACAGAAGATATATCGCTAGGACATCTTTGTTACTCTTGGTTCATAGTTTAAGACATTTGTTTTTTTAATGAAGAAAAGTGATGTGATTTTGTTAGAAGAAGACAGATGGAAAAAATGGCTCAAAGGAAGATTGATAGCAAGGATCAGATTTATGAGTGACAACAGCAAATGCTGTTATGAAACATATGTCATCAAAGTATTAGAAATAACTCCTAAGAGATAACACTAAGATATTCTTACACAGTGATTTCGATTCTAAAAATGAAGGAACATGATATACAATTTTGAAATGAAGCAGTACATGGTTTATTTGGGGAGAGAGAAAGGGCCATAAAGAAGACTATCAAAAGGACTTTATGATGATCACAATTGTTTATGTGCTTTCCCAAACAGAAGCGGCAGGAGACAATTTGTTTGAAGGTTACAGTAATGCTGGAAAGTGATGGGTCAACCACAAACCCTACAGAATTCATGCAAGAACACCAATACCCAGATTATAATAAACTTATAGCAGGAAAAGAGATAAATTGAAATAAAAGCATGGCCTTGAAGAGTAGTGCACCTCAGATCCTAAGTATGAAGAATACCTAGAATTTCCTGAGCTGGTTCCCAATAATCAGACTCAGTGACTGAGGTCAAGATTCTTGGCTAACTTTTTTTTGACCTAGAATTTACCACTTATCCATATTATATTGAATGAGAATGGTTACTATCAGTTGCTCTTTCTAAATGCAACTTTTTTTGTGTCCAATATTACCTCAGTAATTTATAGTTAATTATGGAAGTAGAGAGATAGGGGAGAAAGAATGCTGACCTTGGAGTTTAAATCCTAAATTGATCATTTACTTCCTGGGTAACTTTGGAAATATTACTTAATTTCCCTTGGCATTTTCCTAATCTGTAAAATGAGAGGGATGAACTACTTGACCTCTAAGGTGTCTCCCAGCTTTAGATCAATGACCTGATAGTATTTCATAGTTTGACTGGGTAGCCAGTCAATTTGTGTGTTTTTATTCCATTTTTTGTGACACTTCAGATGATTTTGGCAGATATAAATTAAAATAAGAAAATATAAGGACTGAAGTACTTTTGGAGATTATGATATCAACCTGTCATGAAGGACTTGTATTTGACCAAAAAAAAAGGGAATTATACATAAATGTGTTATTTACTTGATATAAATAAAGTTCTTTTAAGAAGATGAAAAAAGATTTTTTTTTTCCTTTTTGGCAAGGACATATTTGCATACTAGGGGGAAAAAACTTGATAAATTAGATTCTGTTCTTAATGAAAACTAGTCTGACAGGAATATAAAAATTGAATTGGAAGTAAGGAGAAGGATGTGTGAAAAGGGAAGGTCAAATTTATCTTAGTGTCCAAGTGAGATTTGATTCTAGCCAAGGAGAGAGAGAAGAGATGCAGAGAGATATATCCAAATATATAAGACTTCCATGAGAGTCTCACTAAATAATTGCAGTTAGGTTAATTAAACTTGTAGCTGTGCAGAAGTCATTGGACTTCTCTGAACCTCATTAACCTCATCTGTAAAATAAGAATAATAACATGAGTGTTATTTGCCTTATTGTTAAGAGAAAAGCACTTCATAAATTATAAAGCATTGCATAAAAAGTGAATTTTTGGAAGGAGGTTGAGCAGGAGGAGAAAAGGAGGATGGGGAGTAGAAGGGGAGGAGGAAAAAGAAGAAGAAAAGGAGGAGGAGGAGGAGGAGAGGAGAAGGAGAGCTTAGAGGAGGAAGAGGAAGAATAGGAGGAGGAGGAGGAGGTGGTGATGGTGGTGCTAGTGGTTTGGGGATTGATTGCCTGGAGTAAAATGAGATAAGAGTGTGATAGAGGTTAAATGTATAAAAGGAGAGTAAAATGTGTTCAGGAGAAATTATGAGTGGATATTTTAGAGGATAAAATAAGAGTAGAGAAATGAAGAAAAGGTACTTACAAAAAAATTATGGCTTAGCCTAAATAATTAAGAAATGGTCAGTAACAGCAATATTGTTTGAAGAACAACTGTGACTGACCAACTTACTCTGCATTATAAATACTCAAATCAAGTACAAAGAACCTATATAGGAAGAAATATGCTATCCACTTTGACAAAGAACTGATAAATAGAAATATCCATAGTATGGTTTAACATATATTTATATATCTTTGTCAAATAGTGGCCTTTTCTACTATGAGATGAGGAGGGTTAGCATTAAATAAGTGAATAAATAAAAAAAAATTTTAAGTGGTCAGAAAAAGAAGTCTTTCAAAGGAGTATGTCTTCAATAAAACATTCATTTCAGAAGAAAACACAAAAGGAATCTTATATAGTTTAAAATATTGAAGAGATAAAATAATTTCCTCCTTTCAGTACTTTAATACTTCCATGGATTTTTGATGGTTACACAGCTAGTAAGTGTCATAGGTGAGGTTTAGAGTCAGGTCTTTCTGACTCCAAAGTTGTCTCTTTATCTATTACCCACACTGTCTCTCAGATGCCTGGTTTATTCTGAACAATAATTATTTTTCATCCTCTTGTGTTTAGGATGAACTCCCTGAGTGATTATGAATCCAAGTCATACTAATTCTTCATATAATCAGTACTATGTAATTTGAAAACAAGATCCAGTAGAAGTCTTTACATATGTAGTGATTGCCTCTTCTATTTGGACTCTGCCACACACATCCCACTAGGCAGTTAAATGATGCAATGGATAAAATTCCAGGCCTGGAGTCAGGAGGACATAAGTTAAATTCCTATCTTAGACACTTATTAGTTATGTGACCCTTGACAAGTCACTTAACCCTATTTGCCTTAGTTTTCCCATCTGTAAAATGAGTTGGAGAAGGAAATGGTAAACAATTCTAGTATCTTTGCCAAGAAAACCCCAAATAAGGTCATAAATAGTTGGGTACAACTAATCAACACAACAACAAAATGCTCATACTTTGGTAACAAGCACCCTTAATATGTATACATTAACCTGTCATACTTCATTTGGTATTAATTATCAGAGAGCTATCAAATAAGATTATCTTTGCTATTGCATCTTTCACAAAATCATGATTTTTTCTGTATTTATGAAGAGACCTTTAAGGAGGCACCAATCAATTGCTTGCTCTCTCAAAACAAATCTTTAAAAATATAATCAACAAAATATGAGCACAGTGAGATCTTATTATATTCATTTCCCCCCTCAGTATTTTCTGAATATCAATAGGAAATGAAAGAGAAGGCTAAGGAAAGAGTGAGAGATAGAACAGCGAGTGAAGTTTCTGATGGGGGAAGCAAAGAGGTTGCTTATGTGTGCAGGTAAAATAAGGAATGATAAATATAAAGTTTGGTTTCTCAGAACACCCAGAAAATAGTTATCATACATTTTTGAGGGCAGATTTCATCCCCTCAATCAAAGAAACTAGATAATTTGAAAATCATTGAGGTGCAAAACTCGTAAGGGAAAGTTTGGATAAATACTAATTTTCCTTATGGGCAGCTAGGTGGCACAGAGTATAAAGTGCCAAACCTGGAGTCAAGAAGACTCATCTTCCTGAGTTCAAATCTGGACTCAGACACTTACTAGCTGTGTGACCTGGGCAAGTCACTTAGTCCT
The DNA here is from genome assembly GCF_900497805.2 of Vombatus ursinus. Lineage (NCBI taxonomy): Eukaryota > Metazoa > Chordata > Mammalia > Diprotodontia > Vombatidae > Vombatus > Vombatus ursinus. The sequence continues at coordinate 4,850,275 of NW_020950792.1, read as the reverse complement.
CTTTGCCTTAGTTTCCCCATCTGTAAAATGAGCTAGAGAAGGAAATGGCAAAGTGCTTCAGTGTCTTTGCCAAGAAAGCCAAAAATGAGGTCATAAAGAGTTGAAAAGAACAGAAAAACAACAGTTTTCCTTAATATTATAGTTGCTATCATGGTTGGCTTAGATCATACATAATACTATTTAGGGAAAGGAGAGGAGTAGTAAATGTAATATTGTGAATTAGTGACATCTATAATATTTAAAACCAAATTCAAGAGACATTTACTGAGAACCTACTGTGTATATAACACTGTAGTAGATCCTAGGAGGATAGAAAATTTAAATAATATTGGAAATCAAAGCAAATTGGTGAATGTTGCAGACAATATTTTCCATAAGCCAAACAAGGATGAGTGAAACATTTTATATGTCAAATTGAAATGTTTCTTTTGTAATATGAAATTATTAGTTTGGAAGTATACTTTCATTTTTTTTTCTTTTCTTGAACAGAATAGCATTGGTTCAAGGTGAAGTGTAAGGTTTTGTCTTTAATCATAGGATACAGTTTTACAAATAGCCACCTGTCCAAAATGAGAAACAAATTAGCTGGAAGAGTAATTTGGAACTTTGGTTTTTCTTTCCTACTAGTTAGCTGCCCCCAAATGACTAATAAATGATTATGAATTTATTTGAAATGCTATCTTAGAATTTATCTACTAGGTACAAAGTATTTAATCTGTAAAGTCACTAAAGTAATTTCTAAGAAAATAAATTTTGTTAGAGTTATAACAATAGTGTACAGGGAAAAAAAGTTTCACTATTTTAAGATGCAGTAGCTAATTTTTTTTCTACTGTTGTGTTTTGTTTCTTCTTTCTGGTGGTTCCTCCTATTGGTTCTAATTCTTACTTACAACATCACTAATGTGAAAATATGTTTAATAGGAATGTGTATCTATAGCCTGGATCAGATTGTGCACCATCTTGGGGACAGAGGTGGAGAGGGAGGGGGAGAAAAATTTAAAACTCAAAAGCTTATAGAAGTGATTGTTGATAATTCAAAATAAATTAATTTTAAAAAAGATGCACTAGCTAAGATTTTTTTTCGGTTATTTCCTTTAAAAAGCTTAGGAATTTCAAAGCTTAGATGAGTAGGGGAAAAGATCTGAAGGATAAATAAGCCATAGTCAGTAAAGGAGGGACATTAAATAATTCACTGTGAACCTAAGAAATGGTATGGGATGAAAATCAAAGTGACATAATTCACTTCATATTTATTCCAATTTTTAAAAAGATCCTATTATCAAAAATAATACTGAAGAGGTTCTGATGTGGTTTAGGGGTGCTGGGACCCTGAGAATGTCAAGGCAGAATTGCCTGGAATAGATTCACACACTTAAGCCTTCTTTCAGTCAAGTGGTAAGGTTTATTGTAATGCCAGTAGCAGCAGATGAAGTTCATTTGGGGAACTTGCAACTTAATTGGGGTGAATCTAAAGCTTGTATGGAAAGGGGCAGAGAAAGGATGTCAAGCATGCTAATTAGGTGATGAGGGGTGGGATTAGGGAGTAGTCAACATATGCAAGTAGTCCAGGTGTTGGGCTGCTGGAATGTGTGGGAAAACTCAAGAAGTCAACAGTGACAAGGTAGCCTAAGAAAGAGTCTTTGGGCCAAGCACCAGAGAAGTGTCCTTGGGGCTCTCAGAGACAGGATCTCAGAGACAAGTGCCTTGGGCAGGCACTCTTGTGTCTGTTCTGATAAGAGAATGTGTTCTGCAACAAAAGAAAACTTTCTCACAGGGCTGGGGCCTACTCGGAAATTGAGAGGCTTCCAGAGACATGATCTTAGGGCAAGGGCCTGAGCACTCCATCAATACTACATCTGACAATAAACATACAGTAAGAACAATGCTTATTATCTGACTTAAAATATATACTGAGTTATTAGTCTTAGAGGTGATGCACTTTGTGAATATAAAGACTAATAATTACTTTAAATACAATTTGATTTTCATTCCTCCTTGATTTCAACTCATAGAACTATTATTATAAATTTATTTCTATAGAAGACATAGCAATAATATCCTTAATTATAAACTAAAAGACACTAGCATCATTGAAATAATCTCATCAAAATGTTTAGCAGAGTATAGAACTTCAGAAGGCACTACACAAAGAGAAATATATAAACCTTATCACCTCCTACGTACTGTAATCATTATCCTCACCTGATTAAAACATATATGTACAAAATACATAGATGTGTGAATCAATGGCAAGACAACTATATCATATTGGCAGTAACATTAAAAAGATCCAGAAATATATTGAGGTTTTTGTAATGTTGGCATGTTGAAGAGAAAGTAGTGTATCCCACCTGTTAACACTTCTGGGGATTTCCAGAAAGTATGTTTTTTAATTATTATTAACATTGATAATATGATGCCCCCAAACCTATTTGCTATTCTTTTCTAGCCTGATTCAGTCATAGCAAATCTTTTTCTCATCTAAAAAAAAACACCATCCTTGCTCCTGAGTATTAAGGAACAGAAAATATATGCACATTCATATCACCCGGTAGTCTTAAAAATTTTCCATAATTTTTCACAAATTCTAACTACTTTTCTATAACCAGTTTCCCAGTTAATTTTAGTTAGTGTGATTATACTACTTAAATGCTTTCTTTTTTTTAAATGAAAGATAATTTGAGAGGAAGGAAAAATCTTTTAAGAGTTCAAAGAGGTGAATACGTCTATGATCAGTACACTTTGGAATCAGTGGGCCTAAACTCAAATCCCAGTCACTTAATATTAGTTGTGGCTTTGGGCAATTCATTTTACTCTCTAGGCTTTAGTTTCCTTATCAGATAAATAGACTCATTTCCAGTTCTGATTCAGTAATTCTATATCCCTTGACTAAAGACCAGCCTTCTTCTTTGGAGCAGGGCTTCCAATTCATTCTATTAATACATATGTGCCTTTGCTTTCATAGGATCATAGATTTAGAATTGTAGAGAATCTTAGAGGTATTTGGTTCAATCATTTCATTTTTTCAAATGGAAGCTTGAGGTACAAAAACTTTAAGTGATTTATAAAAGGTCAGATCAGTCATAAGTGACCAAGTGAAATTCAAACCCTGGTCAGTTGATTTCAGATCTGGTATTTTTTCTACTATGCATCCCTACTAAACCTCTTAAGAATAAATACAATGTCTTATTTATATAACCTTTCTTTAGGGATGGCTTGGAAGTCGAGGTCAGTTGTCAGAGACAAGCCAAATTATCTTTACATCACCCCTAAGGGCCTAGCACAGTGTTTGGTATGTAGTGGTGGCCTAGTGAGTTTATTAAATAATTACTACTTCAGTATTTGAGAATATTGCCCTCTTTAAGGAACTAAGACCCTTTGAGTAGTCAGTAAAGAAAGGGACACTAATGTCAACAGCTTCAACTAAATAAATCCTAGACAGAAGGTGTAGCCAGATTGGTCTCACATCCCAGAAGTGAGGAAATAGAAAAACCTGTGTACCTCTCTGTCCTTTAAACATTCCAAGCTTAGAAATGTACCAGTGGGTGAATATGAGCTAGATAAATATTTCAAGGAAAATTGTGTTCAATCCTTATGAATGTGTGGGAGCTTAGGGAAATCAGTAATAGACTCAGCTGACTTTGTTGCTTACATTTCCTAAATACAGAACTGTCCTTACTGCTTATAAACTGTCATTTTAAATAAGCATAATCATTTCCAGACCTTCACATATGAACAGTGAAGCTATTGGTGACTGGTGACTCCTTATTCGTTTATCACATTTTATCCTATGGCAAGACAGTGTGATGCAAATAATGTTTCAAAAAGATACCTGTCTTACTGAAGGCCAACCCAGAGTTGTGCTCCCATGTGATTTACCTTTCAACAAGGGGGAAAAAAATAAAAGGTTATAAATACCCCATCACCAGTGGGTAGCAGGTAATGTCATTTTTCAACTGCTACCTTAGGGGAAAAGTGGAGCTAGTGTGAGAGGTTTGGCAGAGCAATGGCATGCAGTTTTAAGTAATTTCAATTCTATCCCCTTCTGTGTTTCAATTTTGGAATTTCCCTTTCCTCTAAGCACTTCGGAATTAGCACTTCAACATAAACTGTTTCTCAGCTGGGAACACCAGCTTCTGCCTGCAGCGAATGGTGTTTGCAGCAAAGAGCCCAACAAAAGGCAAGCTCTCTTGTTTCTGTCGTCTCTGTCAATCAAAATAATTCCCTTTAAAGATGTGGCTGAGAAGAAACAGCAAAATGCAAAGGAAGTCAATCACTTTCTCTAAGTTATGCTGATCATTGGTGTTGAATTGTAAGGATTGCTTTTATCTGGCAAGAAAAGTTTTGTCTGTTACAATTTGGGTATCAGTGCAAATACTACATTGATAATTTAATTTGGCCAATTCAAATTATGCTTTATTTGCATAAATTGATTTTGAAAGAAATACTACTTTATAAAACCACAGGCTACAGAATTGGAAGGCTCCTCAGGAGGCCTTCCAAGTCAATTTCACCTGAAAAGATTGAATTGACCACACCATTTCAAACTAGTAGTCCTCTACCCTCTACTTGAAGACATCCAGTTACTGAGTGTGCTCTTCATTTCTCTCCCAATTATCCCCAAACTCACACCTCAGACAACAAATGACTAAGTGCCTTAATTGTTAGAAAATCCTTATTTTATTGTTAGAAATCCTTATTGTTAGAAAATACTTATTTTAAGTAGATAACTGTTTCTCTCTAACTTTCACCTATGTCTATTAGTTCTTCACAAAGTGAGGGAGATGGAGGTGGGGAGGGCAAGCCAAAAATACCTGTAACTTTTTATATGTCAACCTTTTGAATACAGTAATCATAGAGTGAAAGTAGATAACCTCTAAGATCTTTCTGTGGCCAAGTCTTCCCCTCCTCTCTCCCACCTCCTGGAATAAACATAAACAGTCCCTTCATGAATATTTTATTTTATGCTTTTGAGTTCCCTCATCTTTCTGGGCTCCTTAATTTGGACTTTCTCTAGTCCATGCCCTAGGGGCTCCAAAGGTAAGCATAAATTTTCTAGGTGTGGACTAATAAGCCTAGCAAATATCTCTCCTCTGGTTTGTTTTATCACAATGCTAAAAAAAAAAAAATATTGAGCCTGAAGTATACTAAAACCCCAATATCTTTTTCATCATGATTGTAGGTTATCTATCTATATCTCTTCCATCATTTGATTTTTTAATAAAAATGAAAACATAAAATACATATACATATATCCATACACACAGAGAGACACATACATGTACTTATATGAGATTTCATTTGGATTGTTCTTAAAATTCAAATCAAATTTTTTTTCAATAGGATCATCCTTATAATAATTGTCCATTTATATCTATTTAATGATATTACTTAAGGTAATACCTTTTGTGTTACTATGAAAGGCATAAATAGTCTAATAAGTTTTCTATTTTAATTCCATAGTAATTAAGTTTATGTAACTAAACATTTTTTATGATTGGAAACCTTTCATTTAAATGAATAAGTGAGGTCCTAGACTACTACTTACTTGATATATCTCTTACTAGCCTGAAGAATTATCTAATTGAAAATGAGATCTTAGCCAGCATCCATTGTTGTAAAGTACGTTTTACTTTTTTATCTTGTCTGACTTCAAATGAGTTGTCATGAAAATTAAATATGATATTGAAAGATACTGATCTTTCTACATTTGTTCTAGAATATAATTCCCTTTTTCCTCCACATTAACGGGAGAAGCTAGTGTTATGAGATGTAATAAATACATTTACCGGATCGTACAAAGGCTTTTTAAACCTCTGTGCATATTAAAAATGCTTACAAAGAGTTTGTTGTTCAAATGGTTATTTGGGAGGTAATAAGTTCCACTTTTGTAGAAAATAGAAATTCAAAGTAGTCTATTTTCTTTTTAGAGTTAATAGGTATTACATGTATATATCTGTAGAAGAAGAGACCTCTTCTTAGTTGTCTGTGTCCTAGATAACAAAATTACAAAATTGTACCTTTTCTATTAGCTTAGCTTTTCACTAGCCTAGTTAGAATCTAGATAGTAAAAATTGTTTTAATCTGACAGAGATGGCATCATTATCCTGAGATTTCAATCATTTCAAGTAAATTGAATAACAGTCCCAAAAAGGAGTCATTTTTTTTTTACCTATCCTGATCAAAATCATAGGGATTCTTTAGATAATTGGTGGGGCAGATTAACACTAGTAAAATGAGCCATAGAATATAGGCAACTATCCAGTAAACCCAGGCAAATTCAGAATCCTCATCTTGGAGATCTTCGTGATATTAAGTGCTTTCCGAAAAATCTCTAGTGTTCAAAAATAACAATACAAAAGTCATGCTCAAGTTGGTTATATGTTGTATTATATGTATTTTTTTCCATTTCTATTAAAGTATCTATGAGTACCTATTTAAAATACTTAAATTATCTGGAAAAATCAATTTTAAACTATTTTTTTCATCTGAAATATCAAATTGTTTAGGCCAGAATGTTTGGGGGCTACCAGGTTGTTGATATCATTGCCTCTCTCTAACTTGATTTACTGGCGTGGACTGGTAATAAAAGTCATATTCTTTTTTTCATTCACTTAAATATTTCTTAAATGTGTTCTATTTACAAGGGACAGTATGAAGTACTAAATTGATTATATAGTTTTTATTGTTCAGTTGTTTTTCAGTCTTGTCCAACTCTTTGTGACTCATTTAGGGTTTTCTTGGCAAGGGTACTAGAATGGTCTGCCATTTCCTTCTCTGGCTCATTTTACAGATGAGGAAACTAAGGCAAACAGGGTTAAGTGTCTTGCCTGGGGTCATACAACTAGTAAGTGTCTAAGGCAAGATTTGAACTCAGGAAGAAGAATCTTCTTGATTCCGGATACTGCACTCACTGTGCCACCATGCTGGCAGGGACCTCAAGTTATCTAGTGTATTTGAAATATTTTGAAAATATTAAAGTTCTTGATGCATGCAACTTGTTATTATTAGGAGTAGTAATATTGTTATTATAATAATTATTATGACAGATGAGAAAATTGTGGCCCAGAAATAGATTTCCTCAAGGTCACATCAGCATTAAGCCTCAGAAGTGAGATGTTAGCTGAGGCTTCCTGGCTCTTAGAGTTGCTCACATTTTCACTGAGTTACACAAGGATTCAGAGTTCAGGTTAGACAAGACAAAGAATATGCACAAAAAAGTATAATATGAAGTATGAAGAGGAAGTGTGCTATAGAAGACAGAGTGCTGAGCTTGAAAGAGGACTGCCTTGGCATTAATCCTGGCTCTCCTACTTGTTGGCTGCACAGTGGAGAGGGTCCATGGCCTGGTATCAGGAAGACCTGAGTTCAAATGTGGATTGATAATTACTAGTTGTAACACTGAGCAAGTCATTAACTTCTGTGTCTCACTTTCCCTATCTTGAAAGTGGGAATAATTGTAGCACCTGCCTTGAAGGGTTGTTATAGGGATCAAAAAGATAATAATTGTAAAGCACTTAGCACCATGCCTAGCACATACCAAGTGTTATACAAATGGCTATATTATTATTATTATTATTATTGTTATTATTAATTCACTCAAACGCTATCTTAGGCAACTCTCCAGAACTTATCTACTAAGTAATAGACAGGCTATCAGTGTTCATAGAAGGAATCTCTATACTAGAAATTACTAAATTTGTTTTTAAATTAAAATGTTCAAAATGTTCAAAAAATACAGGCCCTTTTCATATTCAATATGAAATGCAAACAAAATGCTATAGGACCATTTGAAAAGAGAAGTGAGTTCTGGCTGAGATAACCAGGAATGAGTCCTTCACAGAGGAGGTGGGCATTTGAGCTGAGACTAGGAGGAGGAGGAGAATTTGGAGAGAGGAGGCTGAAGGTAAATGGAGTAACTTTGAATAAAGGTATAGAAATGAGAACTTGTGAGATATGTTTGGGCTTAAAGAACAGGGAATTATTATTTCAGAATAACAGGAAGCCAGTTCTTTAGTGATTTCCTTAGGCCTTGCCCTTTTTGAGGACAGGGTAACACATGTCAAATGTTTAAGCCAATTACAGATGAGAGTAATGGAGGAGAGATGATAGTCCCTATCTGAAGGAAGAGATGATCTAAATTGGCACCAAAGTAAGCATAAGCCAGCCTGAGCAGTATGAGGATTTCTTCAGATTTCCAAAATTCAGATGTTCAGACAAGAGGAGGAAATAGTTGCAAGAGTAGAGATTCAGACTGAAGTGTCAGTACTAGATCAGGAAATAAAATAAAAGGTTTGTGAGAGAAGTTATCCATATATTTCACTCCCTAAAATAGTATAGTATTTTATTGCTACTGTTTGTTTTTCCATTCCTGCCCTGCACCAGAGTGCTAATGTGGTCTTAACTCAAGAGTCCAGTGTGCCCTTACCTGATTTAACTAAATTAGGTTGAACTTAGACTTCATTTCCTCCTTCAGGGAGTTGAATGCCACTGTCATTGATGGAGGATCTTTAACAATTCTAAAGTATTCAAATTATTCCCTAGCTTTCTATTCTTTTCCTTGTGTACTTACCCTAATGAGTAGATAAGGTATTTGAGGAGGTCTCATTGCTTCTATGAATCAGTTTCCTGAACAATTATCTCTGGGTGTCATTGGTAATATACAGAAATTCTGATGATTTATGTGAGTTTATTCTATATCCTAAAACTTTGCTAAAGTTATTGTTTTAATTAATTTTAGTTGACTCTCTAGGGTTTTCTTTCCTTTCCTTTTTTTTTTTTTCAGAGACAACCAGGGTTAAGTGATCTATACAGGGTCTCATAGGGTCACACACAGGGTAAGTGTCTGTGGCCAGGTTTAAACTCAGGTCCTCCTGACTCCAGGGCCAGTGCTCTATTCAGTGTGCCATCCAACTACCCCAAGGGTAGCTTATCAATTCATCTGCAAAAAAAACTATAATCCAATTTCCTTTTTGCTCATGTTCCCTGAATTTCTTTTTATTTTCTTATCTCTGTAGCTAATATTTTTGGCACTGTACAAAATAGTAATAATAATGGGCAGACACTTTTGCTTAACCCTTAATCTTATTGGAAGGGCTTCTAGTTTATCCCTAATACATATAATCACACTATCTACACATGGAACCATTGGTTAGAGCAAATGGAGAAGTTTTGAATGCTGTGGATAAATTCACTTACCTTGGCATTATACTTTGCAGAGATGTTCACATCAATTATGAGGTTGACACGTTGCTAGAGCTTGCTCCAAAAGAAAGTGTGGGAAAGAAGTATTAAGCTGTGTACCAAACTGAAGACCTACAGAGCCCTTGTGCTGACTTCATTGTTATATGCCTATGAAACCTGGACAATCTACCAGTGCCATGCCAGAAAATTGAACACTTCCATTTGAATTGTCTTGGGAAAATTCTGAAGAGTACCTGGTAAGATAAGGTCCCAGACACTGAAGTCTTCCCTTGGGGTGAACTGCCAAGCATTTAAACTCTCCTGCAGAGAATGCAACTCCAATAAGCTGGCAACATAGCCCAAATGCAAAATATACATTTACCTAAAAGGAGAACTTGCACAAGGCAAGTGGTCACACAGAGGTCAGGAGAAGCAGTGCGAGAACACACTCAAGGTCTCTCTGAAGAACTTTAGTACTGATTGTGAGCCATGGGAGACACTTTCTCAGAACCCACCCATCATGGTGTGCCTGCATGAAAGAAGGTGCAGTCCTCTCCAGGCAAAACAGAATCACAATAGCACCAGGGAAACTTGAGATGCACAAATCAAGAGACAATGTTCAGGCAGACTATTTGTGCCTAACCTGTGGTAGAGCCTTCTAAGCTTATATTGAACTCATCAGCCACAGTTGAATACATTGCATTTGACTCCAACATCATGTGGTTCCTCTTTGAGTACAAAGGACAAACAACAACAATGTTTATAATGTTGGCCTTTGGTTTTAGATAAATATCAATTACCATGTTATGGAAAGGTATGTTTATTTCCATATTTCCTACTGCATTTTTTTAGCAGAAATGAGTATTATATTTTGCCAAAAGCTTTTTCTACATCTCAATATAAACATATTATTGCTGTTCTTATTACTAATATCTGTTAGTCAGTCAACTATCATTTACTAAGCATTTACTATGTGTCAAGCAACATGCTAAGCCCTAGGAACACTATTATAGTTAGAAATAAAGATAGTCTCTTCTTCAAAAACCTTATATTCAATTGAGGGAAGACACAAAAGGAAAGCGAAAGGGAGAGCTTGTAAATGTCTTTGGCCTAGTGGCATGCTAGAGAAATCCGGAATGTAGATTGGGCTCCCTCTTAAATGGAGGTTCTTTTGATAGCTCCTTAAATGGAAGGAGCTATCCAATCAGAGGGAGAGGCCACAGGGGCAAAGGGTGCTTCCATTGTATGAATTCCAGGACTTTATGATAGAGAAGAACTTGAGCATGAGAGAGGAAGTTCAGAGTACAGCCTAGTGAAGAATAAGAAATGGCTGGCCTGAGTGCCCTCCCTCAATGTATGTTTCATATCCTCTGTTACTGAACAATTTATCCATCTCTCTTCTCTACAACTAGTGGTGGTAGACAACAACTTAGCATATGTAGTTAGGCTTGAAGTGAGTCCAACATAAACAAAGACAAAAACAATATTAACGGAATATAGAGTAAATGTAGAAGTCACAAGAGTTAACATCTGAGTGACATAGACGCAATCTATTTTTTTTCTGCTGATTTCCTGGAAGTTTGTCTGGTATATAATGGACAATAGATTGACCCAGTTGTCTTGATAGTCAGAGATATGGTAATAGTAATACTATTACAGGGCTAAATTTTTGCAGTCTATTTATTGCTAGGACTCTTTTGGATGATATCGCACAAAAAGGTGAATTTTTCTTTGGCTCCCCACAATTGATCCAGTTCAGAAAAAAAAAATGAGATAAACTAGGGATCTGTATCAGAGGTAATCTGAGAGAAAATGGCTATTGAGATATACATTTTTGATATAAAAATGTCTCTAGAAAGCCCCAAGGAATTGTTCATTTCTTCCATCTACCAGTAATATATTAGACATTGGAAATATATTTCTATCATTTAGCTTTGGATTAAGAATGGATAATAATAAGAACTCTGGCTCTTAAAGGGGGATAGCTACACTATATGCCTTCTTTTTGATAGTCAATAACCAGTGCTAAAACTATACAAATTTCTTTGAAGGTCTAATAGAAAAGAAAAGAAAGATCTAGAGATAACCTTGTTTTAAGTTACTTTGATCAATAGCAGGCAAAGAAATAAAACAAGGAGACCTGTGCTTGCCGAACAAATTCACCAATGTCATTTAAAAGATCCAGCAGTGTCCAAATTGAGAAGGGGGTCACCAACATTATCACCTGACACTTGTGTTTGCTGATAATACATTGTTCTGACTGCATGAACCCTAAGAAATTTGTAGTTTCATAGATCCATAATTATTCCAAAGTGTTTGATATAGCTATTCACATAATAAAAACCAAATGGACAAAGAACAGCTGTTCACCAGATTATGATATGCAGACAAAGACACAGCATACACATCTTTTCCATTAGTTCCCCAAAATGGGCAATGAGCTGGGCCCAAAATTGAACAGTAGGTTGAGAAGATTGAATTACTTTTGGGACATTACGAAGTTCTTTCAAAATTAGTAAGCTTCTCCATGAAACAAAAGTCTATTTTTTTTAAATAACTACAATCTTCCCCTACTATTGTAGGGCTATTAGACATAGAACACTATGATCTCCAAAAAATTTAAACTGTTAACCATCCAAAGGGTAATAGAAAATTATATGGTTGTCATGAACAAGCTGTGTCACATTACAAAAGAGTAATTGTGCAGCAAAAAAAAAAAAATGTTTTACAAGATGTCACCAGGGAAATGTATGCTAGAAAAAACAGCAGGTGAGTGGTATAGAGGATATACTGCCAGACCTGGAATTAGGAAGACTTATCTTCCTGAGTTCAAATCTGGCCTCAGATATTTACTAGCTGTGTGACCCTGGGCAAGTCACTTAACCCTGTTTGCATCAGTTTTGTCATCTATAAAATGAGCTGGAGAAAGAAATGGCATGCTACTCCAGTACCTTTGCCAAGAAAACTCCAAATGGGGGTCATGAAGAGCCAGACACAACTCAAGTGACTGAACAACAAAATGTTAGAAAAAGAAGATGGGTTATTCAGGTGGAAAGCACAAGAGACAATGTATAGAGAGGTGATGGAGGACCCGACAGTGTGAACTTGTGGCCAGCGTATGGGATATCATAAACAATCGCCATACAAGATGGGCAGGGAGAGTTAGGCTATGATCTGTTTTGGTGGAAAGAATATCCACATTGATGTGATCACAGATCCATTTGAATATCGGAGTAATGATCAAATGGGGAAGATTTAAGTCGGCAATTTCCCATTAAATTATTGTCTCCATTTGAGGTATTAAATTGGGTTGCATTTCAGTAGCACCTGAGTCCTTCTTGTTCAGGACTGCTTATAGCCATCTGTTTGAAATGATTTTCAACATCTGTTTTCAGGAAGCAGTATTGCCTTTTTCCTGCTTGATGCAGGTAATATTTGAAAACTATAAAAGCAGTACAGAATTGGAGTAAGCTATAAAACTCAAAGGGAATCAGTCTTCATAAAGACATATTTGAAAGCCTCAGGATTAGTAAAGTTTATAGCACACCCTTCTTATCTCTTCCAAAGAGAATGAAGATGATTCTGCAAACATATCTCATGTGTTAAAACACGTGATTGTTTGGGCAAAAATTAATTGTGACCTATAAATGAACTCATATTCATTTTAGAAAGTTTCCAAAACATTAACATTGGGCTAGTGAAGTTTTTTTTTTTTTGTCTTTTATTAGGTTTAACACATAATCTTTAAAATTGAGAGGAAAAATGAAAATAAATTATTCTATATATTCAAACTGCTGCTCATATCCCCAAACCCAAACCCTTTAGATTGATGTTATACACAAATTAAATGTGAATGCCTTTAGCACATATAGTTTATTGTTCCAAATAAAAAGTCTGGGATATTTTTGTTAAAGTTTTTGTAATTTACTTAATCAAGATAGTTAACTTTTAACTGATGGATGCCAAACAAAAAGTAAGAGCTTTATGACTTTTCCAAGAAAGGGGAAGAGGGGAGGTTTCTGTTTGTATTAAATTAAGAGAATAGACTTTTAAAAATCTAATTAAATTAATCTACACATAATACATTGTATGCTGTTCCAAAATCAGTTAACTCAATTATTCTCAGGCAGATTATTGGCATTAAAATTTACCTGCTGCTAGTCCTATTCATTGTTGTTCTTTTTTAACATTTTTTAAAAGTTGTATCTCTGTTGTTTTTACAACTATTTTAACTACTCTCTAAATCACATACTTATGCTCTGGTGTCACTGTCTTTATCTAACACATTATGAATTCTCAGAACATCAAAAACTTCCTATTCATATACACACAAACACAGTTCCAGAAGCAATGTGAAATCAATTCTATTTTCCATATACCAGCATAAGTTTGGAGAAGTACATCTCTAGTAAGCTAGCCACTCAGCGTTCATCTCTTTGACCATGAAATTAAGAAAAATGCAAAATGGTTCTCGGCCCTACGTGGTCTCCTGGCAGTAACACAAAAAAGAAGAAAGGTGATATTAAGAATCATGCAGTTTAAAAACCACAGAAGAAAAGAAAGAAGTTGCAACTGAACTGAAGGCTCTCAAGAACTCTTTGGAAAGGGAAATAATTGAATTGGTGGAGTTGGTTCTTTTATACCCCCAAAGACAAGACACATTGTTGTAGGGCATTTGCTATTTTGTATTGCAGTGCTTATGATCACTATTTGCAAAAAAAAAAAAAAAAAACCAGCATGAAGACATACCAGTGTTTATTATACAGCATAAAAAGGATAAAAAGTATAAAAAATGCTTCAAAAGAATTTGATTTTGAGAGCCTCCAAATCAAGTAAACTACACTTTGATTCTTAGTGACTTCCTTCTAAAGGTGGCAAAAGGTGAGAATGTTGAGAAATAACTTGAAAAGCAAAGGATAGGATTAAGGAATAAGAGAAGGCAAAGACTTTTAAACTACATAGAAGCCACATTCAGCTGAAATATGAATATTTTCTTTAAGAAAGGAATCAGTAGGTTCTGGAAACAGATAGCAAAAAAGCAAGAGAGAGAGAAAGAGAGAAATTGTATTTAATTGTCCACAAAATGATGTATTACTGAGGTGTGAGTGATTTTTGAATCAGCTGTCTATATACAATTTAGCCATGATCTATTAGATCAAAAATCAACGATAAAATAAAACTAGAAGAAATAATCACAGTGAGAAAAAAGCCATTGCATTCAATTGAAACAATATATGCCTAATTTATTCAAATTACTATTGATAATGAAAAACAAGTAACAAATATTAGAAAGGATATCCACATATTTTCATATAAGAATTAACTGATGTAAATTAACTATCATAGCAATATCAAAAGAACCTAAAAACATCTTTGTCAGCAAATACTTGACTTTCTTACGGAACAGACAAAGATAGTTGGCAAGTACAATACCAGTTTGGCATAAAACTTGTTAAGAATTTTTTTGGCAAAGGATAATAGAAAATTATGGGCATAATCATCTGGTAAAGTACAGAGAAGGAGTGTAGGGTATAGCCAGTTAAAATGGGTCTGAGGATAAAAAAAAGGATGATAATTAATCAGTTATAATATATTAAGTCCCTACTATGTGCTAGACACTTTGCAAAATGCTGTGGATAAAAGAGAGAGAGAGAGAGAGAGAGAGAGAAAGTGTCTCTGCTGTCAAGGAACTTACATTCTATCTAGAGAAAATCATGGGCAATGAAAATATATGCAAAATATGTGTAAAACAAATATGAGATGATTTTAATGAGACGCACTAGCAACTAGGAGGTGAAGAGGCGAGTTCCAGAAATACTTCCTGTAGAAGATGAAATTTTAACTAAGTATGAAGGCAACTGGAGATTCTAATATGAGAGAAGAAAAATGGAAAAGATTAGATTGCCAAAGATTTTTATAACAAGCTTTTTTACCATCAAGGATTGTGAAACTATCACATGTGGGCTCTGCTATCACCAACCCCAAAATTCACTTTTATTGTTTTGTTCAATTGTTTCAGTCATTTCTAATTTTTCATGACCCCATTTGGGGCTTTCTTGGCAAATATACTGGGATGGTTTGCCATTTCCTCCTCCAGCTCATTTTACAGATGAGGAAACTAAGGCAAACAGGATTGAGTGACTTGCCCAGGGTCACTGAGTCAGTAATTGTCTTAGGCCAGAAGATAAGTTTTCCTGACTCTAGGCCGGATACTCTACCCACTGTGCCATCTACCTGCCCCTAAAAGTGCATTAGGGAGAATCAATAGGAGCAATGATCAGACCAGACCTGGTGTACATAAAAGAAGAGAACATACATTTCTAATGAAGATACATTTGTGAAAATGTGGAGGGATTGATTCAAATGGTTTCTCATGGATGAGAAGATGCTTAGACCTCATTGAAACCAAGAGTCAATTTAGAGCTCAATTGCTGACCTATATGCTTACTTTCACATTAAATTTTGTAAGAATCATCTGCATATGCATCAAAGACATTCTCAAATCAGTATTCCACAGTGAATCTTTACCATCACATAGCTCATTGAAACATAAGACATCACTGTGTTATTTATATTTTTTAAATGATTCAGGAAAGCAACTCACAAATTTAAAGGCACTCATGCCTCACCCCTTCTACCTTTTATCCATATATCAATATCATTCATGACTCCTTGAAAGATATAACAACCTTTGCAATGACTCTCTGATCATAAATATCAGCTAAGGTATTAAATAAGGAGATACATGTTTAGCAAAGGTGTGTACCTTTTTTATTATTAGATCAAAAGGATCTAATAATGTGATGAAGGAGTTCTAGCAGAGAGTTTAAGTAAAAGAGGAATTTCCTAAGTATAGTGAGGTCTTCTAGACATTCCAGATGATATGGCTGGTTTCTTTAAAGAGACGCATAACTACTTAGAATAGTTTTAAATGGCCAACTATTCAGGAAAAAGCAAATGAATATTGAATGTATTTTATCCAGATTACGACACACAATTGAATGAATGCAGTAGGATGCCAGATTCCCTCCCACTTCCCCTATATGCACAATGTAGTTCTTGCTGGTAAAAACAATCTAGTTCAACATCTCAAAAGATATTGAAACCATCTTGGATTCTTAATTGACTCAGAGCACTGAAGAGTTAGGCTACTGGTATCACTTCCTAGTCACTTAAGGGCAAAAAACCACGAGGAACACCAGCCCTTCTCTGACACTTGGCTAGCAGACCACCATGGGCAACTCAGGGAGTTAAGCCACACTCAGCTAAAATTATTGCTGCTGTCTTTGATGCATATCATTTTTTAATATTCCAGCTATTCAATTCTAATCTTCAAATAACTGAAAATTCATTGAAAATTTATTGCAAGGCAATTGAAAGGCTTATGGTGGTTGTGAATGAACTAATATATATATATATGTGTGTATATATATATATACACATATATATGTGTGTATATATATACTATATATATATACATATATATGTGTGTATATATATACATTATATATATTATATAAAAGAAGTGAAGAAATGTTATTGAAATGTCTGATCAAAAGAGATGAACTTGTAGGATAGAACCAATATCTACCGGGGCTCCTTCTCTCCACCCCTAAAATGGGTTAAGAAAAGGGACAAAGCCAAAAAATTAATTGGCTCAGAGGGGGGTGCAAAACTCAAGTTGCGCCCCATTTGATGAAGTTTTCTGGTGATTTCTGGCTATGTTCTGGTTCACATAGGGGAATTAAAAGTCTCACTCACATAGGTCAGTGCCCCTCATACTTAGTGGATGTCAGAAAACCAGATAAGTCTTCATATTTTGCCCTGCTGATCAGATATATTTCCATGTGGATTTGAGGGGCTCCTGATCTGTAAAAGTTAAGGGCTACTCTATCATTGTTGAATATCCATGCTATGTTAAAGCTGTGAGTTTCCTTACATTAACTATTCAGTGACTTTTGAGGGCCTCATTTTGTACCAATATTGAATTGAACTAACAGGATGCTAGCATCAGGTCAGTCCTAACAAACAAAGGAAGAATAAGTTATACCTGTGGAATGTTCCACTGCTACTTTCATGATACCATGAGAAAGAAAGAACATTGTCCAGAATTGTCCAGAATATTGGGTAGACTCCCTAAAATGAAGGCCATGGACAAGATTCACAAAGAATAGAAAGGAAATCTAAATTGATGAGATCCCAGGCCCATTTTATGATTTGGGAGTATAAAGTTAATTTCATAAAAATTAGAAATAGATTTTTCAAGACTTTCCATTATTTCAGGCTGTCGATGCCACTGCTTCTTGTTACTCAAGTATATAATCAAGATTTGATTGAAATGTGGACTTTATTAACTGAAACTGACTTTATGTATATTACAGTCCCTCTTTTTTTGTGAGAAGAGATAGGCCAGAGGCAATATTTTTATAGTAATAGATTCCAAGAAGTAGTTACAGGACATCTTAAAACATAAGGACCTGGAGTGGAACAAGGTAACATCCCACTGGAGAAAAAACATTCTCAAGTTGTTACAATGCCCCAAATTCTTGAGCTGGGTTACAAACCTAACAACCGTGCAACATGTTATCAGGAAGAAAAGAAAAATTACTTTCTCAATGAGTCTATAACTTATCAAAGGTCTTACTGGAACTACTGAGAGGTTAATCATTTACATGTTGTGTGACTAACAAAGTGTTCAGTTTTCTGATTGAGAGATTTGGAAAAAAATCCTGATATACACGCATGTCTCTCTGTGTGTGAATGTGTTAATTTATTTAGAGTCCTATTTAAGAACAATCTGGTTAACATTTTCTTCAGGTTAAAGTATCTGTTCCATCTGTTAAAATGGGATAACTACTTATTTCTTCATTTGTAGAGCAGGCATTGTAAACTAATGCAAAGAAGTGAAAATCAGTGAAACTAAATGCAATCTTAACTTTTTTCTTTTTTTTTCTTGTCTTCTTGAGTTTGTACTTCATGCTCTTAGAAATCCTTGATTTTTATATTTTGTAAGGTATGTTGTTTTATTTTCATTTTTGTTACCCTTGAGATTTCTTTTCACTTGTAACATATGTTTTCCTGGAAATGAGGATACCATGCTGGCATGCTTGGCACTTTGTTAAAGGACAAATAACACCACACTGGGGACCTTTTATTATTTTTTGTTCTGGGGTTAATGAGGGAAATAGTTTTGCTTTAGATGATGCATTCTTCTAAAGAGCTGTGATTTCATGAGTGAAGATATTTCTCCCACTAGTTTTCACAAATTCTTATAGCTAAATTTGTCATGACCTATTGCCTAACTTCCTCATGGTGTGAACTTAGCTATGCTGGTCTTCTGATGACAGATTCATAGTCCATCATTGAATTCATACTCACATTCTTTATACTTGGAAGGACTTGTAGAGCTTTTATTCTGCTGGTATAGCTTTCAAACAACCTAGAATCATCTCTGCATAAAGGTTTGGGGACTAAATTTATCTTCCATACCACTTAACATGTAAATGGTTGTCTTGCATGGCAAGTCACTGGAAAATGAAAAACAAAACACGTATCTGAAGCCAAATTTATTGAGATTAAATTTTGAGGTGAAGTTGACTGGTCATTGGTGTCAAATGGATCTCATTCATATGGTTATCAATGAGACTTGATGTGTTTACAATTGGTCATGTTCCTCTATGCCTGCTCAAGTCTGGTTTGGGGCCCACTGCTAATCTCATCAATTTAAGTATTAACAGTTGTGACACAGCTTTTGAAGAATGGAATGTTTCCAAATTGGATCTTTGGTCTTTTCCAGTGCAGAAGGTTTCATCTTCTTATGGAGTTATGGGTTATCTATGAATTTTCCCTATTCCCAAGATCATGTGAGGTTCATGAGATCATAGGCAAAACATAGTATTCCTTGGGTCTGTGGATCTGTGAAAGTATATTTCTATCTGCCTAGGTTTGGGATTAGAGGAGAGGTGGAAAGTCTCTTTATCTCTCCAGTTTAAGAATGAGTAAAGTTTTAAATGGATGCTTAATTTATAAACTCATAGCTTTGTTAAACAATTGAAACAGGGACTAGTTGTATCTTCTGAATTCTGGGTCAATGGTAAGCACATGAAGAAATCAGAATACAAAAAAAAAATATTCATATATGTATTATAGATATGTGTGTGTGTGTGTATTTATATATATTTATCCACCCAGAGATTTACACACTTATATACACACATACTTTCCAATGTAAGGTTTTTGTAACTAACCATGCACAGGTAATAAAACATATATATGTTCAGAAAATAGGAAATTAATTGAGACAATAACTAACAATGCATCTCATTGACTTTTAGTCTTAGGTCATAAAAATTTAAATTTAAATTAAATCAAATCCTAGATTTAAATAAGAATGGGGCCTTAGAGATGATGACTGTATGAATGAGAAAACATTTATCACATGCTTGCTATAAAGTAATTAATAAGCATTGGTTATACAAAAGCAAAGATAGTCCCTGCCTAGCCAACATTCTAATAGGGAAGCAGGGGCAGGTGAGGAGAGAAAGGATACAAACATTCATTCAACACCTACTGTGTGCCAGGCACTGTTCTAAGAGCTTTACCCATGTTATCCCATTTGATCCTTACAGCAACCCTGTGAGGTAGATGCTATTATAATCCCCATTTTATAGTTGAGGAAACTGAGACAGATACAGGTTAAGTGGTTTGTCTGTAGTCCGTGGCTAGAAAGTGACTGAGGCCTGATTTTTTTCAAGTCTTTCTGACTCTGGGCCCAGTACACTTATCAACCATGCCCTATAACTGTGGGAAGACAACATTCAGAGGAGAGTAGTCGTTAGGGACACTTGCATCCATAAAGTTACAAGGATGGTTAGTGAGATCATGGGGAAATAGACTGACTCAGCCCATCTAGGAATAATGGCAGAATTGATTGATTATAATTCATTATTTGTTGCAGGAAAAGTAAAAGATGGAAAGAAGAAAAAGGTATGCCCAATGTGGTAGCAGTTGGCAAAGAGGTTGTGGAAGTGGTAAGGAGAGGAAAAAATGAAGTGAAGCTTAGTTGGGGCTTTCCTGAACCAGTGGTCCAAGAGAAGTAGTCACCAATCAGGAGAGCCAGGACCCAGAGGATCAAAATTCCTTCTTAATTGCTAGCAAATAGGGTACTAAGCAAAAGGAGTTATTAGTTGCCATCCCTTAGTTTTCATATAGAGGACTTAAAAGCAAAAAAAGGCAGGGGCAAAAGTTTTCTTTTTCCTCCTACAGGGAATATGAGGAAGAAGGCCAATTGCTAGGCCTTGCATTGTTCAGCAAAACAAAAAAGGTTCCTCTTAACCAAAACCAAAGTTATATAAATACACACTCATACAAGGCTTTTCTTTGTATCTTCAGCGCTTAGCAAAGTGCCTAGTATATATCAAGTGCTTATTAAATGTTTATTTACTATCAACTTTATTGAATTTCATATCAATTAATCCCCAAGCATTTGTCAAGAATCTACTTTGTTCCAGAAATTGATAGGTGTTGGAAATACAAATATGAAGGTGATACAGCCCTAACCCACAAAGAGCTTATATTTTACTGGGAGGTTACGACATGTCCACAGATAAATTAAAATAGAATATAATTTATGCAAAACAAGTACACAGTCACTGGGGACAGGAGAATTAATAATTGAGGAAATTAAGGAAAGGTCTCTTTTCCTGAGGTGGTACACAAGCTGAGCCTAATGGGCTGCTAGGAATTCCAAGAGCCACAGGTGAAGAGGGAGAATATTCCAGATATGAGGAACAACTTGTAAGAAAGTTGGGACGATAAAAGCATCTATTTTTAGTCCTGTCCTGGTTCTTGTTGCTCAAAGTATTACAAGCAGCTCCCTCTCTTGGTGATTATCTTTGAAAGAGGGAAAGGTCATTAAGAACCACCACCTTAGAAAGCAGGAAGACTATTGTTCAGCATTTCCTCAAGATGTTTATATTAAAATTTACTCTGAAAGAAGAAAAGAAAGCTTTTAAGAAAATAAGGGAAGGAGGTTATTTTGAGTGCAATTATCATCACCTGAAACTAGAATAAACAACAGATTAACTGGGGAAGATTTTTTTACTTGATAACAAATTACCATTTTCAGGATGGGGAAACTAGGACTGGAAGAGGTCAAATTGCTCTGCCCAGACTCAAAGAGGTAATGCTATCTGAGGTGGGATTTGAACTTGAGAGATATGATTATTTCTCTCTTATATTAATAATAAATTATTAATTGAGATCAATTTTTTTTCTTTTTCCTCAATCAGAAATCTGCCCCTTGTAGGTTTTTCAGCCAGCATCTGAAGGACATTGCTGCTGATAGATGAGATTGCCCAAATCCTCTGTGTACAAATTTTTCAATCTTGTTCACTCCACCCAAATGGGGAAGCTTAGTTCTGATTAAAGAGTAAAAAGAATCTAATGTAGGTAAATTATAGCCCATTATGTTCTATTAGGGCAAGTTTGGGTGGGTGATAGATCCCTTTACCTAGATTGTCCGAGGCTGGAGGTGGTCTGATAGTCAGAGTGATATAACCAAAGAAAAGTCCCTCATTAGAATAGGTACTCATTATAATGTTCATTCTCTCATTGTTAACCAGAATCAATTACCACCTTTGAGAAACACCCACTCTTCCAAGGGCATATAAGCATTAAGAGGCTTTCTTGATTCATCTTTAGTTTATGAGAGAAGGGCAAATGGCCATTCTTTCATTAACTATTTGTGAGCCATAATCAATAAAAATGATTATCCAGAAATTATGTCTTTCAAACTTTTCATTTGTCACAAACTCAAGTCTTCTTGACTCCAGTTACACCACTCCATGTACTGTGCCACCTAGCTATCTAACATTATCCTTTAGATCTCTTCACAAAGTATCTCCTGAAAGTCTTGGAGGCTTACCTAAAGAGCTTTTGATGTTTCATAGATATGATGGATCACTGAAGCTGTACACCTAATATTTCTCATCTTCGTTACATGACAGGACTACTTATTTTTTCAATGATACCTCTGCATGACAATCTTCTTTGTTCCATTTATATGTAAAGAACCGCTGGAAATACATTGCAAAACCCAAAATGTATCTCTCGATTGTATTTTGCAATCCAACAACTTTGGTGCTCAAATACTGCGAGGTTTCAAGATTTTTAACATTACAACATCACCATGAGAAACTGGTATTAGAAAGATATTTCCTTCTACCCCTCTCCCTTCTCTCCTTTTCTCTACCCTTCTTCCTCCCTGGAAGCAACTTAGAATTACTGAAAACTCTGAGCAGTTTTCCAAATGTAATCCATCCCACTCTCCCCTTCCCATTCACTTCTGCATCCACCTCACCGTCTATTTGTAGCATCTGTTCTAGATAGAGTCCTGCAGCATGCTAAAGAATGATAGAATCTTATATTTGGAAATAACATCTTGGATCCTCTACTGCAAACCCTCTCTAAAGCAATAGTTCCCTCTATAACACTCAATTCAACAAACATTTATAAAATTTCTAAAAGTGAATTGAATTGAAAAGGACTATGCTAGGCCCCAGGAAGAAATTTGCAACATTTAAGTTAGAAAAGACCCCATCCCTCAAGGAGATTATGATCTAATAGAAACCTATTTACACTATTATAGCCTATGCTTAAAGATACCCAAAGACAAGCACTTAGCACAATGACACATCCAAGTAGAACCTAAGTGAAAAACAAAATATTATGTTCTCACTCTAGTATTTGTGATCTCGCCAATATTGTTATTCCCTTCCCTAGTACAGATTATAACCTATTCACATCTTTAGGACTTCTCATGACAAACATACAATCCAATGCTGGGTTTATACTCTTTAAGTCTTCCCACTTTGGTAGCTCTTCTCAAAACTTTTACTCTACATTGTCTTCAAAAACCCAGGTCACCTTCATGCCGTAATTAAGCATCAGAGTGGAACTTCAGCAGTTTAGCAAATAGGAGAATTGTGTTATTCAAATTAAAACATAATTTCCTTTCTTGAAACATGAATTGACTGTTAGCAAAATCCTTGTAAACTGCTCATTAATATAATACAATGATGGAAGAAATAAAGGCACATTTACTTCTTTATGTTTGTGTACTCACAAGGAATAGAGCACAAAGAAGGTGAATTGCTTTTTGGAATAGTTTTGATTTGTTTTTTGTTTCTTTTCCATGTTCTTCCTTATATCACTAACTAGCCATGTGAATTGAGACAAGTCTCCTTATGTCTCTGCGTTTCATTTCATTTCCTTCCCTGTCAAATAAGGGAGTTGGACTAGATTGTAACTTCTAGATCTACAATTTCAAGATTTATGATGTCGTGTCCAACCAGAAACAGGAGAGATTTGTCAGCATGATAAAAGAGTGCATTATCCAACCAAAGAGAACATGGAATCTTTATCCCTGGAGAGCTTCAAGAAGAAAGTGGATATTTATCTATCCTACATGATTTAGCTTTCTGAAGGCAGTGGGACCAAATGAACTTTTGGGGTTTCTTCTTTCTTATGATATTCAGTTCCCAAGACAATATGATTTAACAGTCTCTTGAATCTAGTTTTGCTGTACAGCTTTCAAAATATATATATATATATATATCTCCAACTTAGATCATAAACCAATAAACCAAAGGTCTATAGGAATGGCCCTCAGATGTCAGAGTACGTGCTTAGTAAACATCTGTGAAATAATAGTCCAAAATTCTCATTTTACACATAAGGAAACTAATGTCATGAGAAGTTAAATGGATGACAATGGTTCACAGATCATAACAGAATAAACAGATCAAGGATACAAACCTAGGTCCTCTAGTTACAATTTTAGTACAGCACCACCAACTTAAAGCATTTGGGCAAGTGATGATGTCAGCCCTGATTATCCAATTACTTAATATAAGAATGGTAGATGACTGCTCTGACCAAAAGCTATGGCATATATACATACCTATACACATACACACACACACACACACACACACACACACAAGAGAGAGTGTTTTGTAACATTTGTGCCATTGTACTTTTTGAAATAGGCAGTTTTACCTGAACAATTATGGAAGGGAATTGTTTCCCCATCCTTTGTTCTTCTTACCTCTCTCACCTCTATAATTAGTCTTCTTATTATCCCAAGAGAACAGAGATAGAATGATGTTGGATATCCAAAATGGAGGCAACAAGAAGAAGAAATAGCCCTCCTTGTGGCTTAGGAAGGGTAGAAATCCTACTTATTAACTGGGAGTCCCTAACACTTAGAAGCTCTTTGACCCTGGTTAAATCATTTAAACTTTTGAATTTCCATTTTCTTATCTATCAGTTGAGAATAATACTTACCCTATCTAATTCCTCAGAGCAATAGTGAGAATCAAGTAAGATAATGAGTGTTAAAAAAAGTATTTATAAGCCATTAAGTGCTGTGGAGGGTAATAGATCAGGAAGCTAGATGGCACAAGGGATAGAGTGCTATACTTGCAGTAAGAGAAACCTGAGTGTCCCTCAGATATTTACCGGCTATGTGACCCTTGGCAAGCCACTTGATTCCTCTAAACATCAGCTTCCTCAGTAAAATGGAGATAATAGTAGAACCTACCTCACAGATTTGTTGTTAGGATCAAATGGGAGAAGATGCATAAAGTGCTTTGCAAATTTATAATACTATTTAAGTTCTAACTCCTCCTCCACCTCCTCCTTCTTCACCTCTAACACCATCTAATCCAAACCACTCATTTTACAGAGATGGAAACTTGGGCCCCAAACCTTTCAATGGCTTTCCCAAGCTCACACAGGTTGTAAATATCAAAGGTGATATCAGAAGGGAAGACCTCTGACTACAGAGCAAGTGCTCTTTCCATTGCAGCATGTCGCAAAATCACCTCAGAATTATTATCATGGACTCCTTGCTGAATGTCAGGAACATGAAGGAAAGCTTAGTGATTTTGAGTTTTCCAATTTTTACTCCTATTTTTACTTCTGCAGTCTTCATACGCAGGCCAAATCTGCAAGGGAAAATATTTTTAATTGAACATAAAATGGCTATTTCTGATAGAGAAAATAAAATCCTGCTGGCTTGTTGAAATAAGAAAGGATGTTGAAACATTTGAATAAATTCTGTTAACATTTATTCAGCAAGCTTCATGCTTCCCCTCAAGCTTATCATCCTCAATCTTGTTCTGACATCCAGACACACTGGTTAGCCTGTATAGAATGCAGTCAGATTCAGGAAGTGTTGGCAAGAAACCTTGGGCACTATTCAGACAATTTTAAGACCAAATACATTTAAAATGGACACTAATTAAGAGTGACTGATTTGACAACTGACCTCTCTGTCATTAGTCCCTATGCTAACTCCATTCACTCACTCATGATTGCCCCCACACATACACATATTTCTAAGGGGAGAAACCTATTTTTTTTTCATTTGTGTGGTTTCACAAGGTCCCCTTTGAAAGATCTAACATGCATTTTAATTTCAGTCAGGAAGAGTATAAAACAGTTCTCTTTAAAAGTCTAATTTTAAACTTCAAAACCTTTAGAGACCTAAATGTGTTTTACAAAATTCTCATCCATTTCTTTCCTCCAGCAAAGATCACATAGTGTTATGTTTCTGCCCATAAAGGATTGGGTATGTAAATTGAAATAGGATATTTGAAGGCAGACACTATCTAGAAATAGACAAAAATGGTCACAAGGGTTCTTCTTCATTAAGACATTTTAGAGTTTAGTACTCAGTATGAAGCTAATTTAAACTGAAAGAATTTTTGTACCTCGCTCCTAGAATAAGTTGTCTATAAATGCATAAAGTTTTACAAATGAGATGTGTGTGCTTCAGATATAGCAAGGTGCACAGTACTAGGGGTACAGAACATTCCTTAAATATCTTCTTCTTTGATGTTAGATTCTGCAAATGAAGCATTAAAAATGAAAATCCTGGAAACCCTAAGAAAAATTAGAGCAAGTAAAATGTAATTTAATGAATCCCTGTGTGTCAGAAAATGATAGTTCAAATAATTTGATTTAAAAAAATACTCTATGTCCCTCATCCCCAAAATGTGATTCAAGCCAGCTCAAGTCCCTGATCCTCCCAGCTTTCCCTAGTTTCCACAAGCGACATCGATCTTCCCCGATACTGAAGAATTTATCTATATCACTTACCTTGCAATTTAATTCTAAATCATCTTGAATTACTATCTAAAACATTCCATGTGCATGCATCTTGTTCCCCCTCAGTGAAACTATTTTTTGAGTTCGCAAAGTCATATATCTAGAGTTAAAAGGGGCCTCAGTGTCCTTCTGGTCTAAACTTCTCCTTTTATAGATGAGGAAACAAAAGAAAAATAACTTGCCCAAGGTCACACAGGAGATGAATATCAGAAATGAGATCTGAAACTGAACACACTTTCAAGTGTATCATAACTGCTGGATTATGTTATAGTTACTTCATAGATATAACATAGTAGAGATAACTAGGTGAAGAAGATAGAGCCCTGGGCCTGGAACTAGGAACGCCTAAGTTCAAATCCAGCCTCAGATACTTACCAGCTGTGTAATTCTGGCCAAGTCATTTAACTTGTTTGCCTCAGTTTCCTCAACTGTAAAATTGGGATAATAATAGCACCTACCTCCCAGGGTTGCTGTGAAGAGTTGTGAGGGTCAAATGAGATAATATTGTAAAGCACCTAGCATAATGCCAGGACATAGTAGGAAATATATAATTTTTCATTGTTACTACTACTACTGCTGCTGCTGCTGCTACTACTACTGCTACTACTACTACCACCCCCACCACTACCACCACTACCACTACCACTACTATAGTACTACTACTACTATTACTACCACCACCACTACTATACTGCTACTACTACTACTACCACCACTACCACTACCACCATTACTATACTACTACTACTACTACTACTACGTCATTGTTCAATTATTTTTCACTTGTGTCCTACTCTTTGTGACTCTATTTGGGGTTTTCTTGGCAAAGATATGGGAGTAGTTTTCCATTTCCTGCTCCAGCTCATTTTACAGATGAGAAACTGAGACATACAGGGTTAAGTGACTTGCCCAGCATCACCTGGCTAGCAGGTGTCTGAGGTCAGATTTGAACTCAGGAAGATGTCTTCCTGACTTCATGCTGTGTACTTTACCCACTGTGCCACATAGCTGCCTACTACTATTATGTTACTACTGCTGCTGCTGTTATTACTAGTACTACTAGTACTACTACTCATAATGGAGTTAAGAGGCTACTTGGTCCAAAGATTTCATATTTTAGATGAAACTGAGATTCAAAGAGGTTAGGTAATTTTCCCAAGATCACATAGGTAATAAATGGCTGAGCTAGGTTTTGAACCCATTGCCTGTTACTCCAAATTTACTGTCAGTTCCACTTTATAGTGCTATATTCCCTTCCATATTCTGCATTCAATTTAGCACCATGCTCAAGGAATAAAGGTACCCAGTAGTACTTAATGAACTGAAATCAATTGAATTGATATCAACTATAATGTAAAATGTGTTGGATACATTAGGACCTTAGCAAATAAGTATATAACATTGCAGTGGGAATCATGACACATACAGCCACCAAGACTTTTAAAAATTAGAGAATCTTTTTTTAAAAATTTTTTATTAATTTATTTTGATTTATCAATAATCACTTCCATATGCTTTTGAGTTTAAAATTTTTCTCCCCCTTCCTCTCCACCACCCTCCCCAAGACTGCGCATAATCTGATATAGGCTATACATTTACATTCATATTAAACATATTTTCACATTAGTGATGTTGTAAGTAAAAATTAAAACCAATAGGAGGAACCATCAGAAAGAGGAAACAAAACTCAACAGAAGAGGAAAAAAATAGCAATTCAACTTCCATAGTTCTTTCTTTGGATGTGGATAGCATTTTCCATCACAAGGCCTCTGGAGATGTCTTAGATCCTTGTATTGCCAGGATGGGTTAAGTTTATCAACATAAGTCATCACACAACATGGCTATTATTGTGTACAACGTTCTCTTGGTTCTGCTCACTTCACTCAGCATCAGACCATACAAGTCTTTCCAGGTTTTTCTGAAGTCAGCCTGCTCATCATTTCTTATAGCACAATAGTATTCCATCACATTCATATACCACAACCTGCTCAGCCATTCCCCAATTGATGGGTATCCTCTCAATTTCCAGTTCTTTGCCACCACAAAAAGAGCTGCTATAAATATTTTTGTTCATGTGGGTCCTTTTCCCATTTGTATGATCTCTTTGGGATATAGCCCTAGAAGTGCATTGCTGGGTCAAAGGGTATGCACATTTTTATAGCCCTTTGGGCATAGTTCCAAATTGCTCTCCAAAATGGTTGGATCATTTCACAACTCCATCAACAATGCATCAGTATTCCAATTTTCCCACATCTTCTCCAACATTTATCATTTTCCTGTTTTGTCATGTTGGCCAATCTGATAGGTGTGATGTGGTGCCTCAGAGTTGTTTTGATTTGCATTTCTCTAATCAATAGTGATTTAGAGTATTTTTTCATATGACTGTAGATGGCTTTAATTTCTTCATCTGAGAACTGTCTGTTCATATCCTTTGACCATTTATCAATTGGGGAATGGCTTGTATCCTTATAAATTTGACTTAATTCTCTATATATTTTAGAGATGAGGCTCTTACCAGAGAGACTGGTTGTAAAAATTCTTTCCCAATTTTCTACCTTCCTTCTAATCTTAGCTGCATTGGCTTTGTTTGTGGAAAAACTTTTCAATTTAATGTAATCAAAATTATCCATTTTGCTTTTTGTAATGTTCTCTATCTCCTGTTTGTTCATGAATTCTTCTGTTCTCCATAGATCGATAGGTACACTATTCCTTGCTCTCCCAGTTTGCTTATAGTATCAGCCTTTATATCTAAATCATGAACCCATTTTGACTTTATTTTGGTATATGGTGTGAGAAAAAAATCAGAGAATCTTAAGAGTCACTTAGGTCATCCTCAAAAATAAGAACTCTTCGCCAGTGTTACCCCCTTGAACCTTTGCCTGATTTTTAGTCTCATTGGGCCATGAAGTAGAAAAAACAAAAGAGGATCAGCACTGCTTTCTACCCACTAAATTATTATTTTAAAAAAAAAGGTGGGATAGGGAGGGGATTCGACTTAATGTCTAATGATGCTTAATGTCCCTTCCAACTCAAATATTCTAGATTTCTGAGGTCACCAGGCTGCCCCCTATACAAAACAAAATAAAACAAAGGAACAAACAACAAAAAAGAACTTTCCATTTTATTTTAAAGATAAAGAGAGTGAATAACTTAAAGACCTTTGAGAACTGATTAGAAAAAAAATTTTTAATAAGTGTTATGGTTATTGCCACTAATTGCATAAATGGCATATATTGATTTTATAGTGAAAATAAATTAGTTGGAATAGAGCTTGGTAGCATTTGAGCAAAGTAGCTATCAGTCAAATGAGCAAGTGAATAATATATGAAATTGTGGATGATAATAAATAAGTACCTAAGATTGGCCCACATTAAAAAGAAAAAAGAGGACAAAAAAAAACCCCATGTAATTTGGAGAAAGATAAAAATGTTATGAGTTGTATTATGTTTTATGATTTTTTTAATTCAAAGAATTTGAAAATGATATAATTCTCTTGCCATCATCAATAAGAACTAATATTATAACAGTTAACGCAACTTATGACCAATACCATAAGAAATAATATTATTAATTTTCCTGACTCCCCAAGTAAAGTTGTTTGAGGATCTCTGAGTGGATTATTTAAAATACCATGTGAAAAAGATCCAACACAGTATATATTTAAGTATGTGGTTCTCTGCATGTAACTTTTAGGGAGGTGGAGAGGAGAAAGATCTATGATTTCTTTGGTATAAGTAAATTCCAGTGAGAAACCCTCTGCCAAGGAACATTGGCAACTCCTCTACAATTTGCCTGAAACATTGAGAGTTTTTGAATCATCTATTATTGTATGGTCTGTATTCGTGAAAAGTGGGACTTGACTTCAAATCTTCTTCATGTTTACCCCTCTCTTTATGCATACACATATATGTATGTGTTCACATATAAACACATAGAAGATTAGCCATCTTCACATCAGCAGTGCTTATCAAATAAGGAAATGAATGGAACCATAGAACTTGAAAGCACCTTAAATAGCGTTTATCAGACATTTTGTTAAATACCTACCATCAACATTGTTCTATTTTAGATGCAAGGAGATAGACAATAATACTCCATTATTAAATGGACCATTGATCTCATCAAAGTTGGAACCACTTATAATGTTGGGGCAAATAGCTTATGCTTTGCAACTTTTGTCCATGTCCTAATGTTAATCTGCTTCCTGGGGTCTACGCATATTGACTAAGTCTTTTCTCATTATCTCCCATCATGAGGCATAAGGACAGTTCATTGGTTATCCCTTGCTGTTCTGTTGTGGTCACTGTATCTTTTTTTGTTTTCTTTCTGGTCATGTTTCTCTAATTACATCACTTATACCAATTCTCCTGTGTATTTCCTCATTTGTTATATATTGAAATTTGCCCATGCCCACCATGAACCTCTCCTTTGGCCTTTGGGTAATTCTCAACTTCAGTTCCTTAGAGACTAGAATTCCAAGCCCTAAAGGCATATAACTTCTCCAGAAGAATACTCAGATGGATCTGTGATTATTCCTTTTTTGTTTCTTATTTGAGTAATTTAATAGATTTCTAACTGCTCTGTCTATAGCCTCACCCTCTATAATCTGCTACCAAAGAAAACTTCTTAATACAAAGTTATGACCATAAGACTATCCCATTCAAAATCCTTCAACAGCTCCTTATTCTTTATAGCACACAACACAGCATCTTCAGAATGGCATTCAGTGTCCTCCACAAGATGGCTCCAGTCTTTCATTCCAAATTTCCCACATTCTGCTTTCTTATCACATATTTTATCTTTAAGCCAACCCAGAATATTCACTGTTCCCAAGTTTCCTGCCCCACAAAACTGTGATGGGGATGTTTCCAACCCTGGAGTAGTCTTCTTCTTTCATTCTATTAAAATGTGTCCCTTCTAATTTGGATTCTGCAACCTTCACTATGATCTATATCTCCACTTTGTCCCTAATGAAGTGTGGAGAATTATTGTATTGTATTATATTGTATAGTAGAGAACCTTAAAACTATCATAGGCTCTAATAGACGAGAATTCACCTTACCTTGCTTGGAAATATGCCTCTGCTCCATTTTCTAGCAATCTTCACATGATGGTGCCCCATGTGTAACATTCCCTTTATCTGGTTTCCCTATAATACATATATAATAACACTAAGAATAGCTAACATTTATATAGCACTTACTATGTGCCAAGCCCTGCACAAAGTACTTTGCAAACATTATCTCATGTGATCCTTATCTTATTATTCTCATTTTACAGATTAGGAAACTGAAATAGAGGTTAAGTAACTTGCCCAGAGTCACACAACTGGTAGGTGTTTGAGAACAGATTTGAACTGAAGTCTTCTTGATTCCAGGCCCAGAACTGCTCTATCCACTGCTCCCTCTAGCTGTCCCTTCTATGTGTTGTCTTCCCTAATTAGAATATGAGCTCCTTGAGGGCAGGGTCTGTCTGTCTATCTGTTTATCTGTCTGTCTCTCTCTGTCTCGCCTTTTTTTGTATCTGAGTTTTGCATGGTTTCTGGATACACACACACGTCTGTGTGTATGTATATATACACGTAGATGTATAGATGTATATAGATGTATTGTATATGATGTATTGTATATGATATATGTATATGTGTGTGTGTGAGTGTGTGTGTGTATATATATATATATATATATATATATGTGCTCTGTGTTCCTATTTCTTTCCCTCCCACCCTCCTTCTCTTCTCTCCTCCATCATCAACCCATTTATCTATCTACCCATCTATCTATCAAGGCTAAATGTAAGCACCACCTCCTCCATGAGTGCTTCTTTAATCCCTTCCCCTTTAAGTAATTTCACCCCTTTTCATTTCAGTTTTATTCAGTCTAAATCTATACTTTACCATGTTTATAATAATATATATTTGCAAGTTAAGATTTGCAAAATGCTTTCTATATGTCATCTCATTTGATCTTCATGGTAGACGTGTGAAGTAGGGGCTGTAATTATCCCCCCCAACACACATACACACATATGCAGGTGTGCACACATCACACACTTACAGATGTGGAAACAGAAGCTGAGGAAGGTTAAGTGACATACTCAGCTAGTAAGTATCTGAGGCATGATTCAAACTCAGGTCTTCTTTATTCCAAGTCTGGCACTTTATTCACTAAAAATCTAATTACTGCATATTGATCCCCATATTTATTTTATTCCCTTATTAGACATAAGGGGCTGGTAAGGAGCAAGCTTACTAAATGTAAGTTCCTTGAGCTAGGGGACTTTTTATTGTTTCCCCCATATGTCACTGGTGCTTAGGTAATTACCTTACACATGGTAAACAGTTGTTTGATAAAGATACATTGTAATGAATTCTGGAAGTTATAAAATGTGGCCAATTTCAAGGACTGTCATTTCTTGTGTTACTATAAAAAACTGCCTATCTTTGTCTGGAAAAAAAATACTATACACAAAAATGTACATGACTTTTAATATTTGAAAATGAAAAGAGGTACATTTGAAGTGAAATTTTCTACATGGTAGCAAGTTAATAATAGAAAAGAAGTTATAAGTATTTGCTTGAAGAAGGTGCCTCTTCCTGGATGTTGAAGTTAACTTGAAAGAGTTAATTTACCTCCCACAGGCCAGAGATGAAGCACCGAACTCCAAAGAGTGTCTTTGACCTCCCTTTGTTCACTGAGGGTTAAGACCCTTAAAATAAATGTTTGTATTGATAGCCGATGTGTAGCTGCACTTCCTAAATCTGTCTCTGAAAACTTGGCAGGAGAAAAAAAAATCTCATATCTTCATATGATATGAATTTCCATTTAATATTTACTAAATTCAGTTATCTCTTTAAAATATTTTAGCTTTTAAATAAAGTTGTTAACTTATCCCCCTTAAATATATCCCCATCATATTATATGCCTGTGATTCTTTGGGATCTCCAGATAAAATATTCAGGGATTTTTTTTTTCTCTACTACCAACCTCACTATAAATTGAGCTTATTGACACTGAAACATTTGGAAAACATAATTTGGAGTTCTTTCATTGGCCTCTATTAAGTACATTAAAACTTTTATACATTAATCCAAATATTATATGCAAATTTTTTTATTTTTTATTTTTTGCTATGGTTCAATTTTAAATCTTGGCCTGCAGCGAGCAATTGCAGCTGATGAACACCCACTGGTAAACACTTTTCTTTAAAGACAGATCATTTATAACAGAATATCATTGGAATTACTATGAAAAGCTTTAAGCCACTATGAACAAGAAATACACAGCCATGGTTCTATTTTTTTTTAAGGACATCTAAGGTTCAAATGACTTAAATTATAAATTTTAAAGCATGTAAAATTCTTAGCAGTTCATCTAAACTTATTTTTAGTGGCAAAAGAGATAATTCTAACTCTTGAAACTGTGGGCACAGATGGTTTATCTGCAAAGGAATAAAACTAATATCTCAGATGGGGTTTTTTTGGTTTAAAACTATATCACATCTATTGTTTTATTTAATCCTTTAAATTGCTTAGGTAAGGTAGGTTGTTGTTCATTTTTTTCAGTTGTTTCTGACTCTTTGTGACTCCTTTGGGAGTTTTCTTGGCAAAGATATTGTAGCAGTTTGCCATTTCCTTCTCCAGCTCATTTTACAATTGAGGAAATTGAGGCAATCAGTGTTAAGTAACTTGCCCAAGGTCACACAGTATTAAGTGTCTGATGCCAGATTTGAATTCTGGTCTTCTTGACTCCAGGCCTGGCACTCTCTTCTCTGTGCAACCTAGCTGCCCTTTGTGAGGTAGGTAGTGCAGGTCTGATTATCCCATAATTTGAAATCTCTGGAATACTTCCTACTGGGCTGCACTACTTGCTTTGCTGGTAAGCAGTAAAGTATAGATCCTCTAACTAGAAATGGAATACTATTTATCCTCCCAATTTGCCCTAAATTCTACCTGATACCAAACTCTCTTTCACATAGATCAGCTTCCAAGATATGTTCCTAATTCATAGGCCTGTCCCTATTACTCCATTGATCAAAGGCTTTCAATGGCTTTCTGTTACAATATAACACTTCTCCCTCCTTATATTCCCCAGAATTGTTAATTCTTCCCCCATGTATGAAGTATACTTTCTCTATTCACTGAGATACCTCTTTCTTCAAAGCCTATTTCCAGTGCCACATCCTCTATGAATCCTTCCAGGATACTGCAAGTTGAATGGGGCCTCTTTTGCCTCAAATTTTCCTAATTTACTTTCTCATAATCTTTGCCTTTGGCCTCATCCAACTTGAATTTGTCATACATTGTATATCTTACTGGAATATTAGCCCTTCAAGAGCAATGACAGTGAACTTTTTTAGTCTTTGTGTCCTTAGCACTGAATATAGGTATATAGTAGGTAAATCATACATGTTGTTGAATTAAACATTGTTTCATTATTTTAAAGATCTATTATTTTGTGGGGTCATGGGGTCCATCCTTTATGATCCCACAGATAGACATTCTTCTGTACCTTTCCTGTCAGATCTGTACAGTCATCTGAAAACTGTCCTAGTAGGACCTTTGTCTTGAGAATCAGTTTCTGAGCTGATATACCATAGATTAGAACCATATAAATGCTGTTCTAGTACTTATTAAATGATTATGCATTGAGAAATAGTGATAGTCATCGTTTCAGAGGGCATGAGAATAGACTATTATAGCTCAACTAACAAAGTACTGGGATGGGGGTGGGAGATAGGAATTCTTTTCCACAACAAGAAAAAAATGATCATGTAGTGAAGGGAGTGCACTAAGATTGAAAGGAAATCCCTCTGATGCTTAACAAAATGTTTTGCAAATACTAAATGTTTAATAACTGTTTGTTGATGGGGGTGGAGTGGTGAGGTAGTGGTAGAGGTGGTGGAGTGGAATCAATCTGAAAATAAGTACAGACACTGTCACCACTGACCTAAGTAGCTTCCAGGAAATGAGCCTTGCAATGTTGTATCAAATGCTGCTACAGAATAATCTTGCTGGAGAGCTGAACAGTAGATCAGATGTGAAAAAGGAAAGGAAAAATCTATATTAAGACACAGTTGCCAACTGCACTCCTGATACACCCTGGATATCCCCCATTTTTAAGTATCTTTTAACTCTGTTAATGCTTAGGGGCAGTCATGTTGCATGTGGTCTTCAGTAGCACTAGCAGCAGACTTCCCTTCTGCTACCTGCATGAAACAGTGGAGAATAACTGAAGCATCCCCACGCTAGCTTTGCACCTGCAGATGAGAAGGCAGTTCTAGTGTTAGTCATGCTTCAGTTTTCTTCTTCATATAGAACTAGCAAATCATTAGCTAACTGCCGTTAAGAAATAAATGCATTTCTATGTGTTAGTACTGCTTTTAAAGTCTCTTTGGGTCCCTGGTGCTGGAATGAATATTCTCGTTTCAGAGCAGTTAGTTTCTCACACCATTCTGCAAAGATATGAGCCCCAGCTGCTTCCGCACAAATGAAGGCAGACATGAGCTCAACATTTATTTATTTATTTATTTATTTTAATTTTAACAGCAGACAAGTTGATTTCTTCTTTACCCAACATGGCATTTCCAGTGAGTGAAGATATAATTTATGAGCTTTTGCAATGATGGCAAATGAGTTGTCTACCAATCCAAACAAACATTTTGCTTTCTGGATATTACATGGTAAACTCCATAGCCAATTTCATGCCATGAGCAAATAACTGTAGGGCAAGATAATTAAGTTTGTGGTGACTTAATAAAACTCTTCCACCAGTATGAGACTTGTAGAATTAGAGAACAGTCAAAACCATTATGATTTAGTATTGCTTTATACTAGAGAAAATGTTCTATTCATCGTTTCTGCACATATAAAGTATATTGCATAAGTTGTTAAATCAATAAGAATTATGAGGACTGCTATTATAGGACATACATGGTCTACAAAAAATGAAATTAATTGTTGCTATGATGTGAGTGGAAAGACTGCTGGATTTGGAATTTTAAAGTCTGGGTTTGAGTGCTATTGCTCCTATTTAACTAGCTGCAACTTTGGTGCTCTCTCTCTCTCTCTCTCTCTCTCTCTCTCTGACACTTAGAACTAGCATTCTAGAAATGCTAGGTAAATATGGCTAAGACAGAGATATTCATATTTTTATACCAGATCCTCAGCCCATGTTCTAATAATTGTGAATTATGTGAACAAGTTGCCTAACAAAATCACTGTCACCTTTAATACTTCACCATCATTAAATCCTTTCTTCTGGCTTCTGCTCTTCTTTCCAAACCACTCTAGTACTCATTCCAGCTCCATTGTAGTCACCATCCAAATTGCTATAAACTTGCTGCTGTCATGCAGCATCTATAACTATGTTAACCTCAACTCTGTAATATGTAATATTAAATATAGTCCCTTTACTTTAGAGATTCTGTTCTGGGATATTATTTATACAATTTGAATATCAGTATTCACACATCTCATAAATAGGTGGATTGAATCATCTTTGAGGTCTTTAGCAACTCTAAGATTCTCTGATACAAAACTCACACCAATATAGAGTGATAATTTTTTGGCCATGTGTATATAGAATAAGAAAATATTTGAAATATTTGAATTAACTACAATGAGGAAACTGGAAGGAAATTCATAATGTTTTGGAAGCAGCATGCATTTTGTCCCTAAACTCTGCTTCCACTGTTATCTACTTATAGTCAAGTCTTCAGTGGCTGCTTTTCCTCATCCATTACCACAGCCACACACAGTTTGGATACACAAACTACTTTAACCATCTTGAGGGGTGATTCTATTGCATGGCTAATTCTTTGACATAAATAAGCATTTAAACAAGTAGTCATCTTGGCTACATTTGTTTTATTTGTGCAAAAACTTTTTAAATTTAATGTACTTGAAATTATCCATTTTGTACCTAAACTTTGCTCTGTATCTCTTGTTTATTCATAAGTTGTTCACCTATCCAGAAGTATGATAAGTAATATGTTTCACATTCTAATTTTCTTGTAAAATCTCTATGTCTAAGTGATGTATCCATTTTGACCTTATCTTGGTAAATGGTGTTAGACATTGGTCCATGCTCCATTTCTGCTATATTGCTTTCCAGTTTTCCCAACATTTTTGGTTTTTTTGGGGGGGGGGCAACTGGGGTTAAGTGACTTTCCCAGGGTCACACAGCTATTAAGTGTCAAGTGTTTTGTCTGAGGCTGGATTTGAACTTGGGTCCTCCTGATTTCAGGGCTGGTGCTCTACCAACTGCACCACCTAGCTACCCCATTTTTTTTAACCAAATAATGAATCCTTATTCCAAAAATCTTAAGTATTTACGCTTGTCAAACACAAGGCTTTCATGTTCATTTGCTGCTGTAAATTGTATATCTACTCTATTCCATTGATCTACCTTTCTCTTTCTTAGCCAGTACCAGATAGTTTTGATAATTACTTCCTTATAATGCAGTTTAAGAGCTGTTACTGCTAAAACTCCTTGCTTTAAAGTTAAGTAGTTAGTGAATAAGGAGTCAAGCAAAGCATTCAACCTTGTTTTACTTATATCGACACAGCCTGAGTTTGTAATTCTGAACTCTCTTTTTTCAGACCCAGTGTTCATTATTTGTATTCCTCTGCCTCACATCTCTGCCCTTCTCCATGCTTGCTGCCATTCTTAACATTTCATCCATCCACTTTCTCTGTTACTATCTGAGAGTAGAAGTTTGCCCTCTTCCTTATATTTGGAACTTTCACCCCAAAGTCAACCTGAAACATTCCTTCTCTTAAAAAAAAATCATACTAAATTCCTTTTACCCTGATTAATTGAACTTGAGGTACTTCAAGACCAGTCCCTCCCCCTCAAGAATTAAAGAACACGGTATAAGCAGCGTAACACAGTGAGAACGCAACACATAGCAAAACATTCTAGTCAGTAAATCATTTCCTATGCTCAATGCACCATCACATCTAAATGTTTTGTAATTAGATGTGTTTTTAGTACTATAATTATGCCATGTCAACATTTCCTATTTCAAAAGCTATGTGCTGGAGTGATTGGTATAGGAAGGTGACATGTATATCTCTCTGCCTAATGTTGTTTCTTAATATGAATAAGAAGGTCTCAGTTTTCTAAACCATGATTAAAGTTTAGGGAGGCAGAAATCCAAATGAATTAACACACTTTCTACTACCTCATTATTTACTGGTACCTTACATATCTACTCTGCTAGCATGAACAACTCAGTAGCATAACATTTTTTTAACTTCTCCTTGTTCTTCCCATCACTTCTCCCATCCTCCTCAGATTTCCAAAGTTCTTGAAAAGAGATCTTTCAAAATTAGATGTCTTCATATGTCAGTGTACATACATCATCAAATATTGTATCATCGAAAAGGTCATCTAAAATATATTTGTCCTCCCTTTGGAACAGAATGGATTCTAATGGAAGTTTTATACATGACTTAGAAAACTACCATGGAAACAATCGTCCATCTTCATGGGTACTCAGGTCTGTAAATATATATATATGGAACTAGACAATTTGTACCTTCAAGGGACTTTGGTTCTGCTTTGTATTAGTTATTTGTATAGGTGGTTTTTCTTCTCTACTAGATTATAGAGTCCTTGAGGGAAGGGATGATATATTATTCATCTTTGTATTTGTCTAAGCTATTGAAGTGCTCTGCACAAAGGTAGACAGATAGAGAAGGCATTTATTAAGCACTTAGTTTGGTTCAGGACTATGCTAAGTGCTAGGAATACAAAAATGAGTGAGATAGAACCAGTCCTCAGGGAGCTTACATGCTAATGGAAGGAGATAACACATTTGAAAAGAGGTGGGGAAGGAGAGTTACTTGGTAATCCCTTTGGTATGGAGTGACCTGGAAGTGATATGGAGGCAAATACAATCAAGATAAGATAAAATTAACCAATCTGAGCCAGGCTAATGTGGGGTAGAATCCAAGATGAGGATGGTGGCCCAATTTAGGAAGAATAGTGAGGAGATGGTTAAGGTTTGCATAGTAAATAATAAATATGTAATGAGTTGAATTGAGGTCAGGAGGCAGTTTTCACCCATTGTTGCACTAATGAGTCCCTTTAGTGATATTTGTTCAATTTATTCAACTTTCTTATGCTTTTCTTCCTCTCATTATAGAATGGAACATATCCCTAGAAGCCTGCATGAAATTCACATGAAATTCCTAAAGGAAATGATGCAAAGAAAGTATTGTAGGTCAATGGCAAATTTTCCATTCAAAAATTATTTGTATTGCAAAAATGTCAACCATTTGTCTCTGAATTTACATTTTAGTATCTACTATTCATCATATTTCAAGACTTATCTCTAAACTGTTTGTATTCATTCTTTCATTGATCCATTCACCAAGACTTTATTAGGCTTTTAATTTAAGAAAAAGTACTCAGTACTGGCATATACAAAGGAAGACGGGATACATCCATTTGAGATTGGGAAGAGATCTCAGAAACTAAGTAGTCCCATCCTTATCTTACAAGTGAAGGAATTGAAGCCCAGAGAATTTAAGTGACTTAAGCGTTCAAGGTTACAGAGGTAGTGTAGGAGGCAGGATTTGACCCTCAGTCTTCTGATTATAAAACCAGGTCTATTTCCAATGAACTGCACTTCCTCCTTAGTCTTGAACTCAATCTTCCATCTAGTTAGGATTGTGTAACCAAGGCAAAGAGACTGACTTCTCCAACAAGACATGAAAATTAATCTTATTCATCTCTAATCATGCCCAAGTTTTGTAATAATAGAGAGCAAAACATCAGAGTCATTCACAGTTAATTAATTGGAGGAAAGTTATTCTGGAAAACCCCAAACTCAAGAATAGTTTGAAATGGAACATTTTTATGGGTTGTGGGAAACATAATGGTTATAGAACAACTTTGACATGTAGCTAGGTGGTGCAATGGAAAGAGTACTCAGACTAAAGTCAGGAAGACAAGTTCAAATTTAACATTACACATTAGCTCAGTGACTCTGGTCCAGCAGTTTAAAAGACCTGAGTTCAAATCTAGCCTTAGACACTTACTCACCTATGTGTGTATGACTTTTGGCAAGTCACTTGACCACTGTTTGTGTAACTTTCCTCAACCGTATAATGGGAGTAATAATACCACCAACCTAGCAAGTATCAAATGAGATAATATTTGTAAAACTTAGCACAGTGCCTGTCACATAGTAGGCACTTAATAAGCCCTTCCTTCCCTATCTTCCTTCCTTCATAAATCATAAATGCACTCCATAAAATGGCAATAATAATAGTATCTCTCAAGGTTGTTGTTAATCAATCAGTAAACAAAAGTGCCTGCTATATGTCAAGCACTTTGCTAAGTGCTGGGGATATAAAAGGAGGCAAAAAACAATTTTTACCATCAAAGAGCTCACAATCTAAGGGGAGAGAGCATGCACACAGTATATATCCAAAGCTATATACAGGACAAATAGGAAATAATTAACAGAGGGAAGGCACTAGAATCAAGAGGAGTTGGGAAATGCTTCCTGTAGAAGATGGGATTTTAATTGCCACTTGAAGGGAGCCATGGGATTTAGTAGTCAGAGGGTAAAATGAGACATTTCTAAAGCACTTTGCAAACTTTAAAATACTATATAAATGCTACTATTGTTATTATTAGTAGTATTACTTTTACTACTAAAATGGAAAATCATAGTTCTTACTATTTTTGTGCCTATAAGCAAATTAACATTTACTTGAATGACCATAAAGTGCCAATGGCCTCCTAGTCACATCTCCAGTCTCATCTCCTGAGACCATGGTCTTTATGCCTACACACGATTTCAACACAGACGTGGCAAGAAAAAAAAAAGCTTCTAATGCCCACTTGGGGTTCCAGTCAATTGCAACAAGGACACTTACTTCCATATATACTGAAGACAGTCAGGAGCCAGACAGTTATTTTATCTCCACGATATTTGACTAACTGCCTCCTCAGAAGAGGCTCTAAATGACATTTTTGTCTGCCAACCCTCCTGGTTAAAGGGTTGAGTTTATCAAATAAACAAGAAAAAAATCAATTATATTTCACACAGAAATTGCTGAGTGTCTGTGTCATAAGTAGGAGATTCAAAGGGCTAGGCTGTCAGCCTCCTTCCCAGAGAGAGTAAGGCAATGTCCAGGGATAGCAAGCATTATAATTATTCCAAATGTCTCTGAGGGAGCACACGGAATGGCAGTCTCATTTTCACCTTACTGTATTAGATCTGGTGGGAAGTTTGCACCAGGAAATGCTTTAGGGCTAGGAGAGGAAAACAACAAAAACTGAAGCAAAAGACTAAACTGGATAAGATGATGAGCTTCATATTAAGTCAGCTCTAGCCGAGGAGAGTTTTTCCTGGGCCAGGCAGCCCATTTAAGCCATCTTACTCACCTCTTTGTAAACCCTACTCCTTTTTTCTTTCTGGATGCTACACAGTAGGTGCTGAAGAGCTATGGCCCCTTTGGAGTTAGATCTGAAATGCAAGCACATCAAGGCCCATCTGAAAGCATAGGCCCAATTATCAGTCCATTCCCCTAGCATGCTGACTGCTCAGGTCAAGGTGCCCAGCTTCTCCCAGCCAATACAATAGGCAGCTTATCTAAATTTAGCTTATCTGAGCTTACCTAAACAAGACAAGAAGTCAATTCTTTTCAAATCGAACTCTAAAGATTTTACCATTAGTGAATCAGGTTCCTCCCCCGCCCCACCCCAACCATCCCCTTTCTCTGAGAAGGAAAATGCTTCAAAAATAACCACAAAGACTCATACTGTATGAGTCCTAGCAGCCTCAAGGAGTTTTGCTTAAAATTGTTTTTTAATTAAGTGTCACAGTCAAGGAAGCTATGGAACATGGGATGTAGGAGAATTTAAATCTTTCTGAGCAGGTTCATATATGTGCTTAAGTAGATTTTTTTTTTATTCCCCCAAAGTGTCTCCAATCTACCTGTGCTCTCTAATCTATTCTTTATTAACCTTGTTACTTCCTAAATCTCCCAGAAACATTTGACCTCATTTAAATGGGGTTTGGTTTCATTATATAGATTTTTTATAGTCTCTTCTCTTATCTTCCTTTTCTTTCCTTTTCTTTTGCTTTCCTTTTTGACACATTAGATATTTGTAGAACCTGTAAAACATGTGCAAGCCAAACTATGGCCTGGGGTTTGGGGAAGGGACGTTAATATTAGTAAAGTATTAAGAGTTACATTTTTTTGTTAACATTAAAAATATTACCTGCTGGGCATTCACCCAATTTGCCAAGAAGAAGAAAAAGTTCTGGTCATGGATTTGTCCAATAACAACTAGATGGTCAATACTAGGAAAATCTTTAAGCCAGCAAAGAATCCAGAATCTGTGTATTCCTAAATATCAAAAGAAAAAGTAATGACATTAGATCTGCTCAGTGTTGTATGGGTGCCAAATAACAATGAATATTGTAACATTTCTTCCAATCAGTTCAACATAATACTTCAAATATCATTCTTTAGTAGAGCAATACATATTAGTGATTTCCCATCACTACCATCAAAATTTCTCTCTCTTTATGCAGCCTCTTGTTTTCACATACATCAGAGAAAAACAACAAAAACCTTCCTCTTCCTTTCCAAAGATAGCTAACTTTTTTCACAGCAACCACTGATTATGGCCCCTACTGCCCTCCTCAGAGCATTAATTGCACATTTAACTGCACCTCTTAACTCATGAATCTGCAATCTCTTCTTTCTCCAGCCCCATAAATCTGTAGAGTGACTGGAGTTCCCTTATCTTAAAAACAAACAGCAAACAACACAAATTACTGTCCTTTAACTTTGCTCAGTTCATCCCTTTAACTTACCAAATGCTTGAAAATGCAGAACACAGGCCATTAGATTCCTTGTTCTCTCTTTATCATTCCCAATGGTAAACTTTAACTAGACCTCATTAGAAGTCTTGTAAAACCATTCAAGAACCAAACATTCTCTTTATCTTATACTCTGAAATGGAAATCCAGTATCCTTTTCAGGGAATCACCCCCTTAACTAGTTGTTCTCCCTTTATCTTCTGAAGACTAGATTGTCCAAGGGAAGAAGTGATGAAAGCATCACTTAAGCTCCTAAGGTCTGTACTTTCTTTCCAGGACTACATAATCAATAGCTTTGTATTCTCTGGGTACCTTTTTGTAGCATCATTTGTTCCTACACAAATTCCCAAAAGCATTTAATGAATACTCCTTAACCTCATGAAGTTTAGCTTCTTCTGCCCCATTCTGCTGATGTTGTTGTTATTGTTGTTGTTGTTGTTCACCCTTTGTTCTGAAGAGAACCAATGACATCCCAAGGGTGGTGTCTTGACTAGTGTGTTAATTAGATTTAAGTGAGGCAGAGATGTGCAAAGTCCTCAGCCTCACTTTGTCCCCCAGTGATGGAAGTGCAGTGGCAAGACAAAAGTCAAGATGACTGACAATGATCAGGGATGCAGTGGATGACAGTGGCCTATGAGGCCAACCCCCATTCAATGACTTAATGCAATGACAGACTTCTACTGTTCACCTACCCTGATAATTTTCTCCTAAAAGCCATCAATGACCTATTTGCTAAATCTAGTGGCCTTTTCTCAGTTTTTATCCTCTTTGATTTCTTGCAGCACTCAACATTGTTAATTATTTCTTCTATTAAACTTTATACTTAATGATGTTGAACTCTTTAGGGATCACCTTTTTTTTTTTCTTTCTATTCCCGGTCAACTGTATCTTCTCTCTGTCACTGCTGTAGTTTCTAGCCTTACCTTCTGTTTCTCCACCTCTGTAAATTTGATCATTGCTTCTTTCCTCCTAGAATAACACCCCCTTTTTAGGCTAACCATTCCTAGTGACCTCAATTGGTTTCTATCCTCATGTTGTTCTGGCCATTTCTTCTCTATAAATACTCTAGTTTGTCAGTGTCCTCTTTAAGATTTTGTGCCTTGCTATTCCTGTCCATTTTCTCAGCCTGACACATCTCAAGATTATCCCGTTTATAGTTTCTTTACCCCTCTGCCCAATTCTTGCTACTCTGCATTTGGAAACTATCATTAAAGTCCTCTTCTTTCTGATCTTTTCCTCTTATAATCTTTTCTGACAGGTTAAAATTGGATTTCCCCTGAAGGCACCACATTTCTTTCCATATTCTCCAAAGCTGATTATTTCTCTCATTTATTTTCTCCTTTTGACCAATTGGTGTAGAGAATACCATAACTAAAATAGCAGATCACCCTCTGTTGATTGTTCCTTCAGTGCTGTTGATCATGCTTTCACCCTCCAGTTCAGGAATTTCCTCAGTTGAAGTTATGTTTTTGATATCTAATACCAACTCTACCCTTTCACTGTTTTACCTCTCAACTTTCATATTTTAATCATGGGTGGCATTTTAGCAACCCTGGGATACCGAAGAGCCTAAAAATTCCCTTACTTACATTAAGATCTATTTTTCATTTTACTACCTATCATTCTCATGTTTGTATATTGATTTCTACGGGAATAAATAACATTATTAACTCCTTATTGCATATATTCTCTTTGACCTCTCTTTTGGCATCGTCCTTTTTCTCTATCTGTTGTTCTCTGTAGGTATCTGATCTGGTGAAGGTA
The DNA here is from genome assembly GCF_900497805.2 of Vombatus ursinus. Lineage (NCBI taxonomy): Eukaryota > Metazoa > Chordata > Mammalia > Diprotodontia > Vombatidae > Vombatus > Vombatus ursinus. Next base: position 4,805,299 of record NW_020950792.1, on the reverse strand, counting down.
AATTCTGACTTCTCTCATCTCCTCCTCCATGAGTGGATGCTGCAAATCTCATTCTGTTATTAGATGGATTTCAACCATCACTCGTGAAAAGTTCATCATTTCTATGTCTATGTTCAACAAGTCCAAATCCCATTCTCAGATACCATTTTCACAATTAGTTGTGCATTTTTCAACTTGTGTCTTTTTTTTTAGAAACCTATCTTCAATCAGCTGCTGTGATAAATATGTAAGTTTTGCATCCAAGTTATTTAAGTTTCTTGTTGAAGATATTCTAATCCTCATAAATTATTTCCAGATTTTTACTGGCAATATTATCTTTCCCCACATGAATAGCCAGAAGTATTAGTGATCAGGTTTGACCACTCTCAGGAGAGACTCCATCATATCTAGGATATACTCCCTGAGAAGAATGTAGACCTATCAATTGAGTAGAGCTGACATAATGGCTTGAAGCTAGGAAGACATGAGTTTGAAATCTGCCTTAGCCGCGTATTAGCTATAAGACAATAATTAACCATTTTTAGCCATATTTTCCCTCTCCATTAAATGAGAATAACATTAACTAAATGAGGGTAGTGCCTGTATCACACATTTGTTGTTAGGATCAAATAAGATAATACACAATAAAACAAAACTTAAAACTTGATATAAACATGGATAATTACTGTTAATATCAGATTAACATATGTTTTCTTTTAGGATTATAGATTTATAGCTAGAAGGGACCTTAGAAGTCATCTAGCTAGAAGACATAGAGGACTGGATTTGGAGTTAGGAATACCTTAGTTCAAATCCTGCCTCAGATACATACTAGTTGTGTGACCCTGGGCAAGCCAACCTCTCTTAGCCTCATTTTCCTGATCTGAAATATGGGAATTAAAAATAGAACCTACTTCATGGGGTTATTGTGAGCAGCAAATGAGATAATATCTCATTTTGTTCTTTGCAAACCTTTAAATGCTAGCTTAATTATTATTAAATGTTAGCTAATATAATATTATTACAATTCCTTTATTTTACAGATGAAATTGAGGTCTAGGAAAGTTAAATGACTTACCCAGATTCATATAAGTCACAAGAGACAGCTCAGTCTTCTAATTATAAGTCTAGCTTTCTTCTCTTTTAAGTTATCTAAACTACTTCTTCTCTGATTTTCTCTGTACTCCTCATCATGTAGACACTGCTAAGATGTATCATTTTATACTTTCACCTGTACTGCTAGCCTCACTCCTGGCAGCACCTATGGATTCTCCTCATAATTTTTAGAAGCTGGAGAAGCTATTATCTTCCTCAATAGAGTACAGATCCACTTGCTCCAGGACACTCAAACTTTCAAAGGACTCGAGAGATTCAGTGCCCCTACTCCTTCCTTCCTTCTTTGTCATGTGCTTCAACTCTTTGAGCCAGTGCCACAGATGAGGATTTCCTTCTCCTCATTCAGATTTTTTTTTCTTTTTGCTTCCCCACTGAAGTAGTGCTTTTGTTCTTTCAGACAATACTTTTCTTTTTCTACCTTGTGCAGAATAAAGAGTCATTCATCCATTCTTTTCATTTGCAAGTGAAAGAGACAGATTTAACCCATATTATACGATGTGAAATGACATGTATGATCTGACATGACATGATATATATATATGGTTGTGACATTGGCAACAGCAGAAAAGCTTAATCTCTGCAGGTGAAAATACAGTTATCCCTTTCACATTGCAACTTTCCCCATGATTGTTTTGATGCATGGCAGGACAGCATAAGAAATTAAATAGGAATTTTGGGGAGTTTTTTGGAAGTTGCAGATGACATTCAAAGCCAGCAGATGTTTATAGAGACTATGACCAAATACTTAACCTAAATTTTACAATAAGGCATGGTAAACACCCCATAAAAGAAAAAAAAATCAGACTTCTTCTTTGGTGAGAAGGGAAAGCCAAAAAATTTTATGCAGATTTTCCAGATGGTGAGGGCCCCAAATTCCTAATCCCCATGATGTGGAAGGTATAACTGTATTCCCCTCCTCTTCCTTGAAGAAATGGCTGTTTTCAATTTTTTACTGCTCTTGCTACCTATATGCCATAGTATACTGACTATTTGCCACACCTCTTTACTGTGCCAGGCTAAGTCACTGGAGCCTCTGACAGAGGCCTTATTCAAAGATGGTTTTCTCACCTTTTCTTCAGATTTGTTTCCTTTACTCTTCATACCCTTCATGTGCATTTATCTGCAATGAGCAGATTGTACCCATTCTCTCATCTGAAGCAACAAGTAGTAGCCCTCAGCTGTCCTCTGATACTGAGGATATCCTTCATCTCTTTCTTTCCCTTCTTTCATCTCTCACCAAGTGCTAAAACTTATGATGTCTTTGATTTTCTGGCAGAAAGCCAAAAAAAAATTGTTTTATAAAACATGAGATTGTTTATAAAACATGAGATAGCTTTACTAATTTGTATCAGAAAACATGTACCTAAAGTATCTGTTTACAAAACAAAAGTATTACTGAGATAGATTTGCTTTTAAATATAGACTTAATGCAGCACACAAGAGTGGAAAATGCAGCAAAATGTACATTTAAAAATACAAGGCCACACAAATTGAAGAAGGCAAACTATATAAACTACATCAGCCTTCAGCTATTAGCATAAAATGTATTGCTTTCAGTAACTGAATTTCTAGGCCTTGCATTTAAAAGACAAACCTAGGCGTTCCTTTTTTTTTTTTTCTCTTTATAAAACAACTTTTACTATGGCAGATTTAAGCCAAACATATTAAAGCTGGATCACCATATAAATTAGGCTCATATCTCACTTTAAAATATATGTATTTGTTACTTAAGATGAATTTACTGCTGGATATAAATTAGCTCATCAGAAACTTAACTTTTCAACAAACATTTTTGGTTTTGTATGTGAAATGTCAAAAGCCAAGCAGCTTCTAATGCAGCAGATCTTAACCTGTGAATTTGTTTTTAAATGTTTTTTGATAATTGTATTTCAATACAATTTATTTCTTTTGTAATACTATTTGCTTTATTCAATGCACTTAGTTTTTTATTGCTTATTTTATTTATTTTTAATCTTTTAATTTCTTTTCCAAATAGTATTTTATTTTTCCCCAGTTACATGTCAAGAAAAATTTTAGCATTCATTTTTACATGATTTTGAGTTCCAAATTTTTCCCTCCCTTCCCTACCCTCTGCTGAAAATGGTAGGCAGTTTGATAAAGTTTATATATGTTTTGTCTTATAAAAATATTTCCATATTAATCACAGTTGTGAAAGAACAGATCAAAAGAAAAAAAAACATGAGAAAAAATAAAGTAAGTGGAAAAAAACACACTTTGATCTGCATTCAGAGTCCATCAGTTCTTTATCTGGATATGGATAGCATTTTCCTTCATGAGTCCTTTGTACTTGTCTTGGATCACTGTGTTGCTGAGAAGAACTGAGTCATTCACAGTTGATAATCACATAGTGTTGCTGATATTGTGTATAATATCTCCTGGTTATACTCATTTTACTTTGCATCAGTTCATGTAAGTCTTTCCAGGTTTTTCTGAAATCTGCTTACTCATCATTTCTTATTGCACAATAGTATTCCATTACATTCATTTGTACTTGTTCACAGCTTGTTCAGCCATTCCCCAATTGATGGACATCCCCTCACTTTCCAATATTTTGCCATCATGGAAAGGACTGCTATAAATATTTTTGCACATGTAGGTCCTTTTACTTTTTTTATGATCTCTTTGGGATAGAGAACCAATAGTGGTACTGCTAGATCAAAGGGCAGGCACAGTTTTACAGCCCTTTGGGCATAGTTTCAAATTGCTATCCAGAAGGGATGGACCAGTTCACAACTTCATCATGAGTGAATTAGTGTCTCAATTCTCCCACATCTTCTTTAGAATTTATCGTTTTCTTTTTCTGTAAAATTAGCCAACCTGATAGGTATGTGGTGGTACCTCAGAGTTGTTTTAATTTGCATTTCTCTAATCAAAAGTGATTTAGAGCATTTCATATGCATATAGATAGCTTTGAGTTCTTCATCTGAAAACCGCCTGTTCATATCCTTTGACCATTTATGAATAAGAGAATGGCTTATATTCTTGTAAATTTGACTCAGTTCTCTATATATTTGAGAAATGAGGCCTTTATCAGAGACACTTGATATAAATTTGTTTCACATCTTTCTGTTTCCCTTCTCATCTGGGTTGCATTGGTTTTGTTTGTACAAAAGCCTTTTAATTTAATATAATTAATTATCTGTTTTACATTTTGAAGGCTCTTTATCTCTTGTTTGGTCATGAATTCACCTCCCCATAGACCTGACAGGTAGACCATTTCATCTATTCTAATTTGTTTATGGTGTCACCCTTTGTGTGTAAATCAATCACATTAAAGGTCTTTCATATCTAACTTTTCTACTATTCCTTTTCCCTCCTTAATTTCTTTCTTGTTTATTTTTTGGTTGGATTTATCGAGTTCTAAGAGAGGACAGTTGAGGTTCCCCCATTAGTATGTTTTGCCATCTAGTTCTTCCTGTAACTCAGCTAACTTCTTTAAGAATCTAGATGCTATACCATTTGGTGCATATGTTTAGTATTGATATTGCTTTATTGTCTATAGTACCTTTTAGCAAGATGTAGTTCCCTTCATTATCTCTTTTAATTAGGTCTACTTTTTACTTTTTCGATGTTCTTCAAAACATTACTCTTCAACAGAGTCATCTTTTTTCTTGTTGTTGTTTTACTAGATTGCCTGAAGTCTAAGAACCCAGAGGCAAAAGGTTAAGAATCCCTAATGGTCCTAATGGTTTTTAGAGGCTATTTATGTTCACTTTATCATAGAACACAGCCAGCACTAACTCTGTGAATTGTATTTTATCTGTTTTTAAAGGAATTTGTACAAATAGTAAGATTTCACATGTATAAAAAGCCTTAATTTTCAGAAGTCACTTTCCCAACAGACGCACAATAAGGAATTAATTTATTCCCATTTTACTGATAAGCAAACTGAGGCTCAAAGAAGCTAATTGATTTACCCAAGGTTGCATTCATAATATTTGCTACACAATGCAAATATTGCTGTTAGCAGGCAAAAACAAAGACTCTTTTCTCTAGTTAACTATTCATCCACATAAATAGCTTTGTTGGTGTTTTGCTTTGTTTTGTGGAGAAAATAATGTTATAAGAAACTGTCTCTTCTGGACAAAAAGTGTTCTGGGTCCTTACAGCATTCACTAAATGCCAACAGCACCATGAACCTCAGGACATTTCCCAGGCGTACCTCTGAATTATTGAACACACACAAGACTGCTTTGCAACCTTGATTAGAGAATTGTTAATCAACCCATGATGGTATGTAGGTCAAAAACCAATTAAAAGACTGTGACTGGAATATATGATTAGGCAGCAATTAAATGCATAGCTTAAAAAGCAGAATGGAAGCAGCAAAATTTATACTTCAGATCTATGCTTTTTGATACTGGGTGAGGAAGGCTGAACAATGTTAACCAGTAAAAGGTGGTGCTGATGATCAGATTTAGAAAACTAGAGTTAGTTTTGCCAGCTGAAAACTTTATTCCTTTTTTGGCAAAGACTTTGCATGTCACTATAGTTTATTTTATTTATTTTTTAAAAAGGCCATTGTTCCAGCACCAGTCTGGATTTTATTGTGTTTTTCCCTTTAAAATAAATTATGTATGGTGTTCTAGGCAGGCTTTGAAGTTCAATCAGTTTTGGCAAAACAGTGGTACTTTGCAAATAGTGAAATTAGAATTCTGCCTATAATTTATCCCTTTGAACCATTTCTGCATCAGAAGCCTGAAAAATAAATGAGCAGCTGTATTTGCTAAGTTTTGCAAAATATATTGTTAGGACAATAAGAGAAAGGAAAGTTTAGTTGGAATTTTTTTCCCCCCAAAAAAAGTTCAGCATGAAAAGGAAGAAAACAATTAAATGCAGTATCAGCAATTTAATCAGCAAGGGAAAGGGAGCTGGTGTGTCATAGTCACAGCAGTTATCTTAAACAAGATTAAATGTAATTCACTGTGTTAGAAGTCAGGGAAAACTGAGACTTTACCACTCAAATATATTTTCTTAAATTGAAAAATTGACTTCTTTACACATCAGTAAGGAAAATATGGTTAGCTTTTATTAATTTTGCTTGAGTCTCACTTGAAAAGTATTTACAGGCTTTCTTCCTTTTAGGCCCCTTCTGTAGGGTTGAAAATAATAGAGAGTTCTTTCAAATTTTAAAGGAATTGAATTCAGTTCAATTCAGCAAATATTTAGTGGTTGCTATGTGTGTGACATTGTGCTATCTGGACAGGCCTAGCAGGCAAAGTAGGATTTTAAACACCATATTCCTTTTCTTTCTATGAAGCAATATAGGGTTCTTCCTTTGTTATTGTTGTTTAGTTTCTTCAGTCATGTCCTATTTGTCACAACCTCATTTGAGGTTTTCTTAGCAAATATGCTAGAGGGGTTTGCCATTTCCTTCTCCAATTTATTTTTGCAGATGAGAAACTGAGGCAAACAGAGTTAAGTAACTTGCCCAGGGTCACACAGCTGGAAAGTGTCTGAGGATACTTTCAGGACAACTCTGACTTCAGACCTGGCATTCTATCCCCTGTGCCACCTAGCTGCCCCATAGGGTTCCTACTAATGGTGAATAAGAATTGAGCAAGTGGAAGCTAATGGCTCTATGAGACATCAAGAATCAGTCAAACAAAATCAAAAGAATGAAAAAATAGAAGAAAATGTAAAATAACTCATTGAAAAAAAAAAAACAACTGACCTGGAAAACAGATCCAGGAGAGATAATTTAAGAATTATTGGTTTACCTGAAAGCCATGATCAAAAGAGAGGCTGGACAACATCTTTCAAGAAATCATCAAGGAAAACTGCCCTGAAGTCCCAGAACCAAAGGGTAAAATAGTCTTCAAAATCCACTGATCACCTCCTGAAAGAGATCTCAAATTTAAAATGCCAAGGAATATTTTAGCCAAATTCCAGAATTATCAGGTCAAGGAGAAAATACTGCAAGCAACCAGAAAGAAACAATTCAAATATTGTGAACCACAGTCAGGATTATGCAGGATCTTGCAGCTTTTACATTAAAAGTTTGGAGGGCTTGGAATATGATATTTGGTGAGGCAAAGGAGCCTGATTACAACCAAGAATCAAATACCCAATGAAATTGAGCACAGTCTTTCAGGGGAGGAGATGGACATTAAATGAAATAGGGTACTTCCAGACTTTCTTGATGAAAAGACCAGAGCTCAATGGAAAATTCGATCTTCAAATACAAGACTCAAAAGAGGCATAAAAGGTAAACAGGAAAGGGAAAAAAGAAACATATTATTCAATAAGGGCAAACTGTTTACATCCCTACATGGGAAGATGATACTTATAACTCTTGAGAACTGTATCTTTATTATGACATTCAAAAGGGATATACATAGACAGAAGGGGTGGGTTTAAGTTGACTTTGATGTGATGATAAAAACCTAATTAAGTGGTGAAAAGAGATTGTAATGGGAAAAGAGGAAAGGAGGGGGCAAAGAGGGGTAAATTATATCACATGAAGAGGCACAAAGACATATTTCAGTAGAGGGAAAGAAGGGAGGGAGATGAGCATTGTACAAACTTTACTCTTACAGGATTTAGCTCAAGGAAGGAATAACATACTCAGTTAGGTATAGCCACATAGGCAGTAGAAGGGGAATGGGGAAAGAAAAGGGAGGGAGTGGATAGAAGGGAATTCAGATTGAGAGAGGCAGCAGTCAAAAGCAAAACATTAGTGAGGAGGGAAAAGGAGAAAAAGAGAAAGAAAAGTATAAATGGGCTAGGGGAGGAGGAGGAATAGGATGGAGAGAAAGACACAGATAGTAACCATAACTGTGAATGGGAATGGGATGAACTCTCCCACAAAATGGAAGTGGATAGCAGATTAAAAACCATAATCCTACAATATGTTTATAAGAAACATATTTGAAACAGAGGGGTACACATAGTGTAAAAGAAAAAGGCTGGAGTAGAATATATTATGCTTCAGCTGAAATTAAAAAAAAAAAGCAAGCAGGGGTAGCAATCCTGATCTCAGACAAAGTAAAAGCAAAAATAGATATAATTAAAAGAGATAAGAAAGGAAACGATTTCCTACTAAAAGGCAATATAAAAAAATGAAGTAATATCATTATTAACATATATCCAGCAAGTGGTATAGCATCCAGATTCTTAGAGGAGAAGTTAAGGGAGTTACAGGAAGAAAAAGACAAGCAAAACTATTATAGTGGGGGACCTCAACCTCCCCCTCTTTGAACTGGATAAAACTAACCACAAAATAAACAAGAAAGAAGTTGAGGAGGTGATTAGAATTTTAGAAAAGTTAGATATAGTAGATCTCTGGAGAAAATTGAATGGGGATAGAAAGGAATATACTTTTTCCTCAGTGGTACATGACACCTACACAAAAATGGACCATATATTAGGCCATAAAAACATCACAATCCAATGCAGAAAGGCAGAAATATTAAATGCATCCTTTTCAGATTATGATGCAATAAAATTATATATAATAAAGTGCCATGGAAAGATAGAATAAAAATTAATTGGAAACTAAATAAACTAATCCTAAAGAAGGAGTGGGCCAAACAACAAATCATAGAAACAATCAATAACTTCATCCAAGAGAATGACAATAATGAGACAATATACCAAAACATATAGGATGCAATAAAAGTGGTTCTTAGGGGAAGTTTTATATCTTTAAATGTTTACATGAATAAAATAGAGAAGGAAGAGATCAATGTATTGGGCATGCAACTAAAACCATTAGAAAAAGAACAAATTAAAAATCCCAAATTAAGTACCAAATTAGAAATAGTGAAAACCAAAGGAGAGATTAATAAAATTGAAATTAAGAAAACTATTGAAGTAATAAATAAAACTAAGAGCTGGTTTTGTGAAAAAAAAATCAATAAAATAGATAAACCTTTGGTTAATTTGATTACAAAAAAGAAAGAAGAAAACCAAATTACTAGTATCAAAAATGAAAAGGATGAATTCACCCCCAATAAAGAGGAAATTAAAACAAAAATTAGGAACTATTTTGCCCAACTGTATGTAATTAAATTTGACAATCTTAGTGAAATGGATGGATATTTACAAAAATATAAATTGCCCAGATTAACAGAAGAGGAAGTAAAATACTTAAATAACCCCATCTCAGAAAAAGAAATTGAACAAGCCATCAATGAACTCCCTAGTAAAAAATCTCCAGGGCCAGATGGATTTACAAGCAAATTCTATCAAATATTTAAAGAACAATTAACTTTAATACTATATAGACTATTTGGGAAAATAGGTAAAGAAGGAGTTCTACAGAATTCTTTTTATAATTCAAATATGGTACTGATCCTAAACCAGGAAGAGTCAAAACAGATAATTTCCATACACAGCAGGCCAATTTCCCTAATGAAAATATGTGCAAAAAATTTAAATAAAATATTGGCCAATAGATTACAGCAACTTATCATGAAAATAATACACTATGACTAAGTAAGATTTATACTAGGAATGCAGGGCTGGTTCAATATTAGGAAAACTATCAGCATAATTGATCATAACAACTAACAAAACTAACAGAAATCATATGATTATCTCAATAGATGCAGAAAAAGCTTTTGACAAAATATAATACCCATTCCTACTAAAAACACTAAAGAGCATGGGATTAAATGGAATCTTCCTTAAAATGATAAATAGCATCTACCTAAAACCATCAGCAGGCATATATGTAATGGGGATAAGCTAGAAGCATTTCCAATAAAATCAAGGGTGAAACAGACACGTAACACTTACCAGCTATGTCACCCCGGGCAACTTACTTTACCCCAATTGCCTCACCAAAAAAAAAAAAAAAAAAAAAAGACCAGGGGTGAAACAAGGATGTCCATATGTCCGTTATCACCACTATTATTTAATATGGTACTAGAAATGTTAGTTTTACCAATAAGAGAAGAAAAAGAAATTGAAGGAATTAAAATAGGCAAAGAAGAAACTAAGCTATCACTCTTTGCAGATGATATGATGATATACTTAGAGAATCAAGTAAAAAACTATTTGAAATAATAAACAACTTTAGCAAAGTTGCAGGATATAAAATGAACCCACATAAATCTATTGGCATTTCTATATAGTACTAACAAAGCCCAACAGCACGAGATAGAAAAAGAAATTCCATTTAAAGTTACTGTAGATATTATAAAATATTTCAGAGTCTACCTGCCAAAACAACCTCAGAAGCTATATGAACACAATTACAAAACACTTTCCACACAAAAAAAAGTCAGATCTAGGCTGGGTTCTGTCAATGATTAGTTGGGTGACCTTGGACAAATAACTTTCCTTCCTGAGCCTTTGAATTCTCATCCAATAAATGAAGGGTTGGACTAGATGACCTTGAAGACGCTTTTCAACTCATATTCTACACATCAGGGAAATGTGGTTTGAGCACCCACAACTATAGTGAAACTACAGAGTCCATAAATACTTTATTTAATTATGCTCTAATTTGATTTTACTGCTTCTAAAACTGAATGAATAATGATAGGGTTTGGTAGGGTTCTTAGTTCCTTTAAGTAAAGTTACAGTGGCATGAAAAAGCTAAATGTGAATGAAATGAGATTGACAGCAGATGAGCCCATGGGTCAGCAAAACTAGTAGAATGATATTAATATCATAAAGATAAAATAGATTTCACATGAGTACTTTCTTTAATTTTATTTAAGATTTAAGATAATTTTAGGATAAGAACCATGACACTATCTTCCCATCCATATACATTAACAAATCAAATGAGATTACATAGTAAAACACTTGTAAACTTTATAGGCTATAAGAATAGTATTTCAGTTTTACTCTGATATAATTGCAATCAGCTAGAGAAAAGCCCACTGATTTTCAAGCCCTGCTAATTTTCTCTTCTATTGTATGCAGTAGTACAAGAGAAGAACAGGAGATGGTCAGTCTGAAGTCTTATTCAACAAATATTTACTTGGCTTCCTTTTACAATTCAAAACATTACTTAAAAACATACTTAAAATAAAGAACCTAGTGGTCAGGCCAGCTAAATGTAATGGACTTGAACTAGTCCAGGTAATGAAGGTAATGAGGAACTAGTTCTCATATTCTCAACCTCTACGAGATATAAGAATCTAAACTTGGAATGTGTTTTATCAATGCCTTTCAGAAAGAAAAGCATTAGATTCAAACTCCTTAAACTATACCAGTATGGACAATCAACTTCAAAGTAAAACAACCTTAGCATTTGTTTGAGTATAATTTGATTGCATGTTTCAAATAGGAAAAAAAAAAACACATTTATTGCACTCTGAGAGTCTAAATCAAAATCAGTAACAAGAAAAATGAACTTTCGGGTCAGGTTCCACTTATGGATCTTTTAGCATTCAAGGAATAGTCAGCTGCTTTTAAAGGACCAAAAATACAGAGCTCAAGCAATTGCTTAGGTCAGTGCAATTAATACAAAGTCTCTCCAAAGCTTTTGAAGAGTTTTATGACTCGACTCCCACCCAGTTAATCACACAGCTCAAAATTTCTATAATGAAACTATAATAATATTCTCTAAACGTGTTCCACTTACAGCTAAAGGAAATATCAAAACCAGGTCTCCCCTCCAACTTTAAATACTCCTTAATGCCAATGCTAAAGCATTATACTGGAACTCAGTTCCTTTGCTAACAAAAGAAAGTTAATCTCTCACAGTGTTCCTGCTACTGAGTCACACTGAGACAATATATATGTGTGTCTCAATTTTGAATGTATAGGTAGAATATTCAGAAGTGCTCCCCTTGGAGAGGGGGCGTTAAGTGGAGAAAAGAAAGGAAGAAGAAAAAGGAATAAAGAAAAGGAAAAAGAAATAGAGTAAAAGAGGGAGTAGGGATAGAGAAAATAGACAAAGAAGAAGAGGAGAGAGAGGAAAGGGAAAGAAAAAATAGTGGGAGAATGAAATGGAGAGGAAGAGAGGGATAAAATGCAGAAGAAGGGTAGGAGAGGAAAGTGAGACAATGAGGATGATGAGAAGAGAGGGAAAAGAGGAAAAATAAGGGAGAAGGAAGGAAAAAAGGAGAGTGAAATGGAGAGGGAGAAGAAAATGAAGAGGGATAGGGAGAAGGGTAATATGAAAAGGGGAAAAGGGAGAGAAGGAAGGAGAGAAAGAACTGAAAGAATCATAGATGGGAAAAGGAGAATAGAAATTCAACATTTCCTTTCAGTGAAATACAATTTTGAGCCCTTGGATATCTTCTTCAATAGAATAATCTTTCTGTACAAAACGATAAGAATGCCCAAGCTAGTTTAGAGCCCTGCATGTTTCTGCCTCAAATAGGCAGGGGGCATCTGCAAATCTGGAATGATCATACAGTGTTTATGAATTCAGGTTTTTCATTTGAGGGAAAAGCCAGGGTAGGGAAGAACAGGGAGTTAATTCAGGTCCACCAGGCATATTTAAAACCTGGTTTCTAGCCTAAAAACAAATATTAGTCATTAAGTAAGCACAACAACCATTCTACCCTAATCCTAATACTTGGCAAGCTGCCTGAGGTGGGTGCTTTTCCTGCTGCCCTTAGGAATGAGCTGCTCTCCAGTGAGTGCATGTGCAGAGGTTTGATATGTTCTCTTGCCACATCATCTGAGACGTGCTGCTGAGCTTCAGACCAAAGTCTTAGAAAACAGATGGAAAAGTTAAGGAGATTATCAGTGTTTAAATGGTAATGAAGAAATTTTTCTTGAATATTTTTTTCTTTAACTAAAATCAACTTCTAATGATCTATGAATTCATAGCCAAGGTTTATATATCTCGTGAAAATTTCCCAAGTGGAAAGTTTTGTTGCTTCTTTTTTCCTAACATCATTTCATTAAGCTGAGCTTCTTTTCTCTTTATAAAGATTTTTTTTAAGAAATCAGACTCCTCTAAATTTTAACTAGTGTAATTGGCTTTTTATTCAAACTCAAGCCATGTCAATATCTGTAAAAACACTATAACTCCTTTATAGAAGAACGATCAAAAGACCTGTGTTCAAGATGTAGATTTGATATTTATTAGTTATGTGACCTTGGGCAGGTCATTTAAACTTCCTTGTGCTTCAGTTACATTCTCTATTAAAAAATTAAAGGGGGGAGGTTATAGGGAAGGGATATATCTTCTCTAAAGTTTGTATTTCCTCTAGCATCCAGTATAATTTTCTTCATATGCTGTCCTTCATATATGTTTATTGAGTTTGAATTTACTTAATTCCCAGGTCTCAATTAAATGCTTTAAAAAAATCTGGGGATATAATAATTATTCATAATAATTGTAGTACTAGCTGGACCTCTATAGGACCTACTCTGTGCTATACAAATACACAGGGTCTGCCCTGTGCTAAACATTTTACAATTTTTACCTCATTTGATCCCTACAGTTATCTTGAGAGATGGGTGCTATATTATCCCCATTTTGCAGTTGAGATAATTGGGGCAGACAGAGGTGATGTGACTTGCCTAACATCATACACATACAACTAAGTGTCTAAATTAGATTTGAACTCAGGTCTTCCTATGCCAGGCCCAATGTTCTATTCACTGAACTACTTATCTGACTCTATACAAAGATGCAAAAATGGCACAGTCCCTTTCCTGAGGAGCTGAAAGAATTTCAAAGATCTAATAAGATATGTAAAGTTCTTTGTAACCCTGAAACCATGTGAGTGCAATATTGTTGTCATCATTATTTGTTGTTGTTCAATTATGTCTGATTCTTCATGCCCCGATTTGAAGTTTTCTTGGCAAAGATACCAGAGTGGTTTGCCATTTTATTCTCCAGCTCACTTTACAAATGAGGAAACTGAGGCAAACAGAGTGAAGTGACTTGCCCGGGGTCACATAGCTACTAAGCGGCTGAGGCCAGATCTGAACTCAGAGTGATAAATCTTTCTGACTCCAGGCTGGGTGCTCTAGTGCCACCTCAATGTTCCCTCATCATTATTAGTGGTATAGAAAAGTAACTTGGCATAGTGGATAGAAAACTATCCTTAATCAGGAAGCAATGGTGTCAACTCCTGCCCCCTTCTGATACCTGTTTGCTGTGTGACAGGGAGTCACTCAACCCCTAAAATACCCAGATAACTAAAATCTAAGTTGCAAAATAGTTGTTAGTTTGCTTTGGTAAAGGGAGTTGTTTTGTTTTGTTTTTCAGTCTATTTACATTTACCTAGCAACTCCCTACATTGATAGAATCCCAGATCCAGAACAACAACAAATATTAGTGTTATCTTATGGAAGCAAAATGACTTTCTACTTCCCAGGGCTGCCCTTTCTTTGGAATTTGTCCTGGCTCAGGATCCTCTGGTTTTTTTTTTCTTCTAATGTGAACAAATGACAAACTTTCTAGAGTTGCATTTTTACAAGGTTGAAGACTTCAGAGAAGGGCCTCTAAAGATTTTCATGGTGGGCACATTTGTATTGGGTACCACCAAGAATATTTTTAGCTCAGAACTACTTTAGACAAGACTGGGTCAGGATAAGATAGATACCCCATGAGTTTGTATGAACTTCTGTGACATATAATAAAAAGAAAAGGGGTTTCAGACTCTTTTCTGAAAAAAAAAAAACATGAAGAATAATAGTGCATCTGAGCAAAGCTTTCTTTTTTTCTCCTTCCCATTAAGCTATTAAACAGGGTTTACTGTGTAAAGGTCATTACTATTAATGAAAACCTAAAAGTTGGTAAACAACAAATAAATCTAAGGATGATCACCTAATTTCAATATTTATCAAAAACTGCCATTTCTCAGTAATCAAAGCAAATCAAGGATTTTTCCATTATCTACAGCTATTTAATTTTCTATAAATATCAAATTTTAACTATTATAATTAGCATTGTTGTTATATGCTTTTAATTTTGAATGTGGGAGGAATACTATTTATTCCTTATACCATGAGCACATTCTAACCACTATCGCCTTAATAAAAAATGATTTAAGGTATATATTATATTTATCAAACAAATGTTAAATGACAGGGAGAGCCAGCCCAAGACCAAATTTTAAAATAAATGTAGCTTCTACTTAGAGTCTCCAATCTTCTTTCTTACTAATCCTTCCTCTCTTTATGGCATTCCAGTATCATCCCATCAAGAGCCAAAACTTATGTCACCTTGGAGGACCCTTTACCTTTCCTCCATTGAAGTCTATCTTTCTGAGTGATACTATCATTATTTAGACCAAACAATTTGCCTGTACTCCTGTTCCTCTTTCCCATCAAATATCTCATCCAAACTAACCCATCCTTTGTCCTTTTTCCTGTAGACTTTGCTTTCAACTGGCTGTTGAAGTTAGAAAATAATCAGATTAAAATAACATCTGACAAGTGAGGCTACCTGATGAGCTAATTTATTTGAGAAATTTTAAAGCACATGTTTCGTGGTTTCTTTAGTCAGGACTTCCATTACATTAATTCCTCTCAGTAGGGGCCTTCTTTGATTATTCAGAACAGGCTGGAAAAATCCATTATGCAGAATAGAGCAGTGGTTTTATTAACAAACCTAGGATTGACCACAAAACTCTGAAGGCTTGATGTACCTTTTATACCAACCTAACATGTTAATATTTTATAATTTATACTGAAAATGATCAATGGATCATCTTCAGCTAGCCATCTCTACTGAAAAAGTGAAGTAGCATTCCTGCTTTCAATTTTATTTGGTAAATTGTTCTGTCCATAAATGACTTTTTTGGAGCCTTTATACTTATTCATTAGGATTATATTGTGTTCTGAATATGTGGAGAGAAAAGATATCATCTATAGTAAAATGTAGGAAACAACTGGTAAACAGAAATCAGGCTATGCCAAAGGATCATAGATTTAGAGTTAAAAAGGAACCTTAGGGGTCATCTGGTCCAACTTGCTCATTTTATATCTGAAGAAACTGAGGCTCAGAGATGTTGTCACTTCAGGGTCACACAGCAATTGTCAAAAGTGAGTTTGAACCCAGGTCTTCTTGACTCTGAGTCCAGTCCTCTAGTCTTTGTATTATGTTGCTTCACAATTGGGTTAAGTTTTGGATAGCCCAAGACACTTTGGGTAACAGAGGGAATCCTTTCATGGGACAGCAAGGCCATGCAGTGAGTAGAGCACTGGGGGCTTGGAATCAGGAAGACCTAGTTCAAAATTGGCATCAGCCTCTTGTCTGTCTCCATTTCTTCATCTATAAAATGGGGGAAATAATAGTATCTACCTCATAGAGTCGCTATGAAAATCAAATCAGATAATATTTGTAGTGTTTAACATAATGCCAGATGTCTTAGGCATATAAAAAAATGTCTATTTCCTCCCATTCAACAAATGTTTAAATGTTTACAAGGAGTTAATTTTTTCCCTTATGATAAGACCTCAATTACATGTGAATAAAATCAATTTTGCAGCATCTAATGTTGTATTTTCACAAGTTATTGATTGTCATCAATGAACCAGGTCCAGGGCCACTTTTTACCTGAATTTCCCTGGTGATCCTACAGCCAGATTCCAAATCACACACAGGGAAATTAGATTTTACCATCCAGTGGGAGAAAGTAGATCAGTGTCTGCATTGGTATGTGATAGAGCTGGATTCAATTCTGGATTCTGCCAGTTGCTCACCTGTATGACTTTAAATGTTACACCTTATGTCTTACTTTCCTCATCTATGAGGATAGAGAGTTGAACTAGATGATTTCTAAGGTCCCTTTCAGCTTCAAATTCTATGAAATTCTATGAATATCAGCTCTCTTGAAGTCAAACATAAATTATTTTTTGATTACCTGTTTATGTATTTGTTTATTAGATTAACTGTGTATTGGTTAATGCTTTATCTCATATATGTACCTTTCCTATTGTTTCTTTAGTTTGACAGTTTTTCAAGTTGTATCTTCATTGGCACTAAATAATGGTAGAAATTAATGTTATATAGGCAGCTTTCAGATGAAGCAATTAAAGCTATCTACAGTCATAGGAAAAAATGCTCTAACTCATTATTGATTAGAGAAATTCAAATTAAAATAACTCTGAGGTTATACAGAAGCCTATACAGAAAAGGGAAATGATAAACATTGGAGAAGATGTAGGAAAATTGGAACACTAATGCATTGTTTGTGGAGTTATGAACTGATTCAATCATTCTGGAGAGCAATTTGGAAGTATGCCCAAAGGGCTATAAAACTGTACATACCCTTTGATCCAGCAAAACCACTACTAGGCCTATAGCCCCTAAAAAATCATAAAAAAGGGAAAAGAAACTACATGTGCAAAAATTTTATAATAGCCCTTTTTAGTGGTGGCAAGATATTGTAAATTAAGGGGATGTCTATCATTGGGGAATGGATGAACAAACTGTGGTATATGAATGTAATAGAATACAATTATGCTATAAAAATGAGGAGCAAGCAGATTTCAGAAAAAACTTACTTGAACTGATGCAAAGGGAAATGAACAGAACCAGGAAAGTATTGTGCACAGTAACAGCAACATTGTTTGATGATCAACTATGAGAGACTGAGATTTTCTCAGCAATAAAATGATTCAAGACAATTCCAAAAGACTCATGATGGAAAATGCTATCCACATCCAGAGAAAGAACTATGCAGTATGAATGCAGATCAAAGCATACTCTCTTCCCCCTTTTTTTTTTTGAGGTTTTTCCCTTTTGTTCTGTTTCTTCTTTCACAACATGACTAATATGGAAATGTGTTTTAACATGTATAACCTACATTACATGTATTATTATACATTAGTGTAGGTTATACATGTATATGTATAACCTACATTAGGTTGCTCACCATCTTGGGGAGATGGGAGGGAAGGGAGGGAGCAGGAAAAATTTGGAATTCAATCATATAAAAATGAAAGTTAAAAACTATCTTGTCATGTAATTAGAAAAAAAATAAAATACTATTTACCAAAAAAAAAATTAATGTTATACCTATAACCAGAGTGAAATCAATAATATGAAGTAAGCCTATGACCCATTTTTCAGCCTTGTCCTTCTATGACAACCAACATCAATAACAGTTACTACTTCTATTATCTGGTCCTCCCTATTCTCATTTTGATATCCTTCTAATTCTTCTGTCCTAGATCTCACATACTGTTTACTTTGACACCTATATCACACCCTCCCTTCCTCATGACCATTATCACCACTGGTCCTGCAAAATTCCTTATTTTTTTCTCTTTCCAACATTCCTCCCTAGTCCATGAAATTGTGTGTGTTTGTGTTTGTGTGTGTGTATATGTATAATTTCATTATTTTGTGTTCTTTTCTTATATTAGACAAATCCCTATCTCTTCTCCATTAGTTTGGATGTTTTAATGTCAAATGAATTTTTATCATAACCAATCGCTATACATGTTAGGCATTACCAGTGACATGACATTTGTTAACTTACCTCCTGTCTCTAGTATTTAGGAAGTTCTTAAACTATGGCAAGTGTGTCCATTTAGTGTTTTAAATTTAGACAGCATCACAGAGCACACCAAAGTATTTGCAAAGTCTTAAAAGCCAATAGGATGTAACTCCTTAGTTATGTATAGTAACAAAGTATTCTTCCCACAGTGCTTACCACAACGAAATTAATGAAAATTTCTCATGCAAATAGTTCACCAGTGGAATCAGAAATAAAATCTTGGCCCCTCTACAGCCTTTTTGTTTCTGACTGTTATTAAGCAAACTGGAAATTAAAACAGACTTCCTTGGATGCCCTAATTACATAGCATGCTGCACAAAATGACCATTTTAAAGATTTTATTAACATGTTTCCTTCAGGCTAAAATCTAGCATTATTTCCTTGGTCAGTGAACTCACCATAAATAAGGTAATACATAACAATATATGCTTTCAAAATTACTCACATGTATCATGAAAGGTAATGAATATAGAGATAATCAGCATATTTAAACTTACTTTTAGCTATTTCTCATAATAGAAATCATGGAAGCTGAAATATGTATAGCCAATTATTCATAAGGCATAATGGAGAACCTAATATATAGTGGAGATCCAACTATCTGCTGAATTCACAAATGATGGATTCAAGTCAATGACTCTTTAGTAGCTTATTATATGAAAGGCACAAAAAACAAAAAAGACACAAAAAATTTTCTGAAGGTTACATTTGATTGTGGGAGAGAGAGATGCAACATACACCCATTCTACTGTGGAGGAAAGACAGAGGCAGTGATTGCCAACATATTTTGTTCCGAAAAGCCCTTTAAAGAACAGCAACAAAAATGTTTTATGAACCTTCTGATTAATTTAACATACTAAAAATATTGACTGCTTCAAGTGCCACTAAAGAACTTTTCACATAACCCTTTGGATCAAATCCCCCAGGGCTTCATAGGTCTCTAAAAGGGAGCCAGTGAGGTACACCAACAGTAAAAGGTGGAGAATCTTATAGGCCAAAGAGAGCATAAGGAAAATCCAGATAAAAGATTCTAGGAATGCTTGACCCTGGGAAGAAAACTTTAGCAGGTGATTAGGTGAATTTATAGAGAGCAGCTGGCATGTAAATGATTGTCTGAATGAATGAACGGTTGGATAAATGATGGAGATATGAAATAGTATGGACAATTGAAATATGCATATAATTTAAAACCAATAATGTCAACACTATACTCCCTTGCTAATTTCCTTTTTTCTTTTTGTTTTCTCAAGTACTTTTAGAGGAGCAATAGAAATTTCTTTCAAATGTTCTTTACCCATCTTCTCAAAGAAGTGCTAACAACCATCTTAATTCAGCTATTCAAAATAAATATTTTTAAAACACATTTTGTGGGGAAAACAAAAACTAGATAGTCATGTCCTGAATAAGTTAGTTGACTGAATTTATGCCATTGTTCAATAGAAAAATGCTAATGAAATATCAACAGTTACTATTTACTACTATTGATATTTCATGATCTATAAAACACTTTATAAAAAATCCCAGGAGACACAAAGAAGAGATATGGTTTTATTTGTAGGGTAAAATGAGTCACAAAGAGGTAGTTTGTTTCCATATGTCATGCATCTAATAAGTAACAAAGAATCAAGAAGGTCCCTTGATTCCCAATACAGTGAGTATAGTCCCATATCACAGCCACTTACGGTGAAACAAATGATAAAGGGGGAAAAATGATTCATTATAAATATTTTTGGTTGTTGTATATTCCTCTAAGTTATCCACACCTTTGTTTTCAGTTTTTAAATATCAATAAAATTTAAATTTAAATGTCAGAAAAATATTCATTACCATTTATATTAAATTTAGATTATATTTAATGTTGTAGTTGGCACCCAGGAACAAAATCCATTCTATTCAAGGTTCAATAACAAAAAACATATGATTGTGTTAAATCACAATTGCCATTTGTAATGGGAAATGCAAAAATTATTTTCTATATTGTCATTCATTTTACAAAAGGCAAATCAATCAATTTATATTTTGGAAATATTTAAGGGAATTAATTTACTGGGAATTGGAAGTAAAGATCAGTTGTAATGAATTACAAATCACAAGCGATGTGCTTTTTATATTTCAGAAGTGTTATATTTCATTCTCAATGTTATATTTAATAGTTGTATGGCACCAATAACTACAATTGTATTGTCGATGCCTCATAACATAGAATATGGTTTTTAACTTATAACTACTTGAAATTATTGATATGTCCTTATACAACAGTCTGGCTAACATTTGTAACAAAATTAGTCATTAAAAATATAAACTAATATTTTTATAGTAAAGGAGTCTATGACTGTAAACATCATAAAATCCCCCACCCAGCATTTCTAATGTGCCAACTTTTTCCTCCTAGAAATCTTTTCCAAGCATTTCCCCATCCTAACTACTCATAACCCATTCCATAAAATAAGTATTTTTTTTAAACATACTCATATATTGTTTCCACCAAGAGTGTAACATAATCAAAAGTGACATTTAGGCAACGTGGAACTCTGATATTAAAAGAGAGCTGGTTTGGTTTTTGGCTGAAGCCTTTTTCATCTACCAGCAACTTTGGTTGATTGTTATGCAAATATCTAAATTGCTTTCCTATATAAAGGATCAGGCTTTCTTTTTGAAAGTGAGATAACTCCTACTTGCAGGAAAGAAAATATTCTCAATTATGTATGGCCAGTAAATGGAAACCATTTTCCAATTAAGAAGAAACTGAACAATAAGTTGTTTCTAAGCATTGTTCATCTGCTTATGAGTGTAATTCTTTTCTGTAATGTCTCCCCTTTCAGCAAGTTTCTTCTTAACTCTCAAGTTTAAGTCTAATGAATAGGCTCTTTTGTTCAGTTTCAAAACTTGAGCCCATCACCTGCCCTTGAATGCTAAAATCTTTACTATTAGATTTGTTTTTTTTCCTTTTTCTTAATTTGCAGTATGATGTTTTAACATAACATTAGATAGAAAAACCAAGGTGAATAAAATCCCTTTTTGTCTAGAGGATAATAAATTTAGAATCAAACAGGACCTGAATGGTCATGGAGTCCAATACTCCCTTTTTTTACAGATATGGAAAGTGAAGCACAAGGAAGAAAAGTGACCTGGCCCAGACAGTCACAGAAATGGGATGTGAATCCAGGTACTCTGACTACAAATGTAACAATTTTTCTATTGCACCAAGATGACTCTAGTATGTGTGTTGGCCATTTGCTTCCTGTTGTTCTCAGGTGGAGGTGGGCAGGGTTATTTATGGGTATATTTAATAGTCCTATAAATTGCAACCTATCCTCTTCATAAAAAATCTTAACAGCTTATCTACAGTTAACAACTATGAGCAAAGCAAAATTCTTAATGCAAAGGAGAATAAGATAGCTCCTGCCATCAAGGAGGAGTAGAAAAGATAAGAAATGTAAACTAAATATCATATATCATATTTCTTGCCTTCTTAGTGGGGAAGACAGGAGATGGAGGAAGATAATTGGGAACTGAAAATAAAAAAAATTAAAATACCATTCTACAAGCTATACCATGGAAATTCAATGAGAGGTACAATGGACCTACACTAGCTCAGAAGTGGGAAAGATTACTTCCTGCTAGGGGAATCATAAACTCTATTGGCATAATTCTTCCAATAGATTAGAGTCCATTGAGAGTGTGATTTTAATTAGTGGGCAATCAACAGTGTTATCTTGAATTAAAGTTTATTAATGCATATTTTAATCAAGTAAAGGAAAAATGTATACCTCTATAAATTCCCAAATGAATTTTAAGCCATCCCTCATCACTTCCAAAAAGTTGCAAATTATCAGGGGAAATTCCATGGCTATATAATCTTTGAAAGGGAAAACAGGCTACAAAGGCTTTTTTTTCTTTCCTTCAGAAATTAATAAAGAAATATAACAAATATACAAAATGTATCATCCACCTTAAAAAGAATAAATCCTACCTGTCTCAGGTTTACATTTAGAGAGCATAATTCACCTTTAAGTAGTATTCCATCACAATGTTAGAGATATTGCTTCTTACGTGGGGAAATTCCCATACTTCTCATTCAGTAAGGTAAAAAGGGAACTGAGAAACAGAGAGTAGTCATGTAGTTGTGTAGGTACTCTTTTAGATATATAATAAATGTCACTGAGGATGTAATTTGACTAGTCAAATATAGAAAATGGGAAAGTTGTATAATTCTGAAACTATGTTTGCCTATTTTTGAAAAAATAAAATTATGTTAAGAAATTTAAGCAATGTTAAAAGTAGTAGGTAAAGCTAAAGTAATTGTTTAAAGAATAATTTTATTTAACAAGGGAGCAGTCCTAGTATGATAAATACAACATAATTTATAAATCATGTTAACATCCATAATTTTAAATTTTATAGTTAAGTATGTACAAATGAAACCTAGTCTATAGAAATTTAAAATTTGCCAAGCCAACTTACTACTTAGTAAGTATAAATGCACCAATAAAATGAAAAAAAAAAAAGAAAATGCATAAGAAGTTTTACATTTTCTTTTTTTTTTCTAGTGTAAGCTATGGACTCTCCTAAATTGTGGCATCTCTAGGGAAGGAAACTTATAAAGTCAAGCTATTATAAGAAAGTTGAGATGATATAGCATAGGAAAAAAGATGATAGAATCATAGAATCAAAGAATTTGAGAGTAAGATGTCAACAGACATTTAATCTACTGCCTGGACTAAGTCAAGATATCTAGCTTCTTTTAGTTTTGCTCCAACATTATGTAACCTGGCTCAAATAATTTACTTTCTTTTGGTTTCAATATCTTCATCTACAAGATAAAAGGGTTAGATTAGATAATTTCCAGGATTTCTTTTAGCTTTAAAAGTCTAAATGTCTTCAGTTCAGTTCTGTGGCTCATTCTTATATATGGGTGTGTGTGTGTGTGTGTGTGTGTGTGTGTGTGTGTGTGTACATATATATACACACACATAGATATAGATATAGATTTATAGATATAGATAGATGTTTGTTGAAGAGGAAACTGATAAGATGTACTGGACCAAAGCTTTGTTAATGATAGGAAACTATTGGGGAAAATATATTCCCTCTACCCTGCAAGATTATTATTATTATTATTATTTTTAAATTAGTAAAGAAGAAACAGAAGGTGACCAATACTGATTCCTAAGGACAGATGATGAAATACACTTCACTCTTCTCCATGAAGAGGTGGGAGACTATGTTGATGCAGTGTTGCTGTTTATAAAGATCACAAAAACAAAGCTAGAAGGGACATTGGTCAACTCATCCAACCCCCTCATTTTACAGAGGAGGAAATTGTGTTAGTTTTGCTTATTTTTTTTTATTACAAGGAAAAGTTTCATGGAGGAGATAAATAAAACATCAATTTTTTTTAAATCACTAATTTATTTTAATTCATAAAGAAAGTTAAAATTCATGGAAATATATTACTATTACTATAACTATAACCTATCATCATGATCTAAAGATGAAAAGTTTTGATCTGCATTATTGTAACCAGTTTAGTCATGTTTGGTAACCAGGACAACAGAACAGTATAGGGATTTCATCTTTAATTTTACTCATATAAGAAACTCTTAGATGAGGAAGCTCTTTCTACCAATTTAGACTGTTACCTTCTCAGCAATTTACAATCTAAATAGCTGTCTAGAATGCTGAGAGGTTAAGACTTGGTCCAAGGTCAGCTCTCTTATCCACTAGCGCTATCCACTATGTTGCATCTATAAAGAAAAAAAAGTATTTCTAATAACAGCGATGGTGAAGCTGGGTTGCTCATTTAGTGAAAGAACCATACTTTCACATAGAAAGAGTAGGTGGCAATCCATATGGGTGATTTGTGGAGTTCTATAAAAGTGTTTGTATCCTAAAAGTATCTTTCACTGTCTAAAAGTAAAATTCATTTCAGAGAGCCATGCATTGTGCCTCTGACTCCATTTCTATAAAATGAATATACACCCATTTTTAGCTATTAACATCTTAGCACAAATTACTTAATCATATTCCTTTTCAGGACCAAAAACTATCTGAAAAGAGAACTATTTGCTGAGAGGTCTGAAGGACAATGGAACAGGGCAAATTAGAAGGGACTATGAGTACAAGTTATGACAGATTGAAAGAATATAAAAGACGGTGAAGCTAAGTGTCCACAAATCGGTAGAATCAATTTGTGTGAAAAGAGATAACTTGCGTATATCATGAATGCAGAAAAAAACCTGGTTACACTTGGTTGTGTAGGGACAACTGAGTAAAAAGGTCAAAGTGCAGGTTTAGAAAAGATAATTCAAGGTTAATATATAGTAATCCAGATAAGACTAGAAGGCACAAACAAAAGCAAAGTCTCAATTTATAAACATTACATGATAGTTCAAATGCTGAATGTGGGAGCCAACAGAAAACTGAATTCAGACAGGGAAGCTGTGAGTAGATAGTTGGGATCTTGTATATTTGGGGTCACTCAGTATAATCATGCAATGGAGGCATGACCCTTTATCTTAAGATAGTTTATTTGGATTGTGTCCTGGTTTTATGTACTTTACTCAGGTTGGAAGATGTATACTACTCCAAGGTGAGTAGTGCCATGCACATAGAATCAGAAATATGATGCTTGAATGGACCAATGATGTCATCTATTCCAGCTACTTCATAATAACCTTTTTTTTCCATGAAAACCTTTGACATATGGACCCTTTCCAGAATAAAGTTTTTAAAGTCATAAAAATAAGATTAAATGGAAGCCAATCATATTGAAATGCAGTTTTATATACATATATGTATTTGCATATTTGTGTGTACATAAAGTTCACTGACCCCAGATTAAGAACCTCTGATCTAGGGATAAGAAGGGAGGTGGTTGACTGCCCTCTCTTTATATCAGAAAAATTGTAACAAATATACATTATCAAGTAAAATTCCCACTGTTATTACCCAGAATATATGTTGAATTCTATATCCTAAAACCCTCATCTCTTTTGTAGGAGGCATGTGGTATACTAATAATTGATCTTCCAGAATTGTGGTTGGACTTTGCATGATCAGAGTTCTTACCTCTTTTAAGATCTTTAATATTTGTCTTTTTAATATTCTTGTTATTGTATAAATTATTCTTCTAGTTTTGCTCATTTATTCTTCTTCAATTAATATGTATTTCCAAGTTTTTCTGAAACTGAATCTTTTGTCATTTCTTACTATGCAATAGGATTCATATATTATCATTTGATGGTCATCCTCTTACTTTCCCATTCCTTGACACTACAAAAAGAGATGCTATTAACATATTTTACATATGAATCCTTTCCCTCTTTCTTTCATTTCTTTGGGTCATAGGCCCAATAGGCAACACTGAATCAAAGGATGACTTTTTTTGCTTATGGTTCTAAATTGCATTGCAGGATGGCTGTGCCAACTTACAACTTCAATGAGTGCATTAATGTTTTTGTTTCCTACTGTCTATCCAGTATTTCTCTTTTTTGACAATCTGATGGACATGCACTGGAATCTTAAAATTGTTCTAACCTGCATTTCTGTAATTGGTAGTGATTTGTAGGTGATTTTTTTTCTAATGTATTTCTCCATAGATTAGCATTTTTTCTTTGAATACAGCCTAGTTCTTGGACCATTTATCAAATGAGGAATGATTCTTAATCTTACGAATTTTTTTCTTCTTTTCCTTTTTAAACCTGTTTTTACTTTTAAATTATCAGACAATGATATATTTTTCTTTCCCTCATTCCCCCAATGGGAAAATAATAAATAAAACTTTTAAAAACAAAATAGGCATAGTGAATTCAAATATATATTTGAATATAAATTTCAAATTTTAATTTACATTTGAATCAATTTCTCAAGTATTTTTAAATGAGACCTTTATCGGAACAACTTGCTGCAAATATTTTCTCTTAGTTAACTGCTTCCTGTTCATTTTAGATTATCTTTTTTTGTGCAAAACATGTTTATAAAACATGTAATTAAAATCATTTATTTTATTTTCTGTTGTTCTCTCTGTATCTTGTTTCCTACTATGTTTAAGGCATGGGCCTGAGTTGGAATCCCAACTTAGTTACTTACCGCCTGTGTCCCCTTGGACAAATCACTTCACCTCTTAGAGTCTCAGGGTCTTCTTCTGTAAACTAAGGAAATTGAATTAGAGGACATTTAAGGTCCCTTCCAATGCTTATTCCTATAATCCCAGAGTTTCTATGATCAAAACTGAGAAGGGACTTGAATTAGTCAATTCTTTTCAAAGCAAGCAGACTAATTAAATGAAGACCAAACAAAAAGTCACTTCATAATCAAGTTTTCTAAATTACACCTTATTATTTCCTTAGTATTCAGATTTCTTACTAAGAATATAAACTAGGCCTCCCATTTTTCTTCCAGGTACCACCCTAGAACCAAAGGCATGTTAACCAACTAGTTTTAGCATGAAGCCAAATATTTAGCTTATAAAAAGAATCACCTTTTCAAGTCATTTCAAATGTAATAGAATAGATACAAAAGATAGACTTTATCTTTTAGGATTTGAGTGGCAATACCTAGTTTTCCAAACAAAGATAGCCCATCATTCTATATAATCTCTGAAATAATGGTCCTTGTCAATAATTACTCATTCAGTATGGTAGCTATAGTTCTGAGCAATAGTCTTGGGGATATGTGTATGTGTATGTGTGTATATGTGTATATTTGTGTGTGCATATGTATGTATATGCATATGCATGTGTATATACATACATTTGTATATTTGAAATTGGTAAATATGAAAATTTAATTTTGATGTGGATTTTTATTTGGTGACCTTTAACTAATTTGTTTGCTTTGTAAAGATTTACACACATATGTATATTCATATAGCTATAAATGTATATTTGTGTCTATGTTATATAAATATGACATATATGTATATGTGAAGTATATATAACACATAACGTATACATAGGATATATAGGATATATAAAGTTCTCATATATATGTTACACACACAAGCACATACACACAATTACAATAAACTATTTTCTACCAAGTCTTCTTTCTAACTTGAACTCTTTGTCTTAAAGGCCAGTAGAGCTATTTGTTGTTATATGTTACAAAATTTTTCATTATCCATTAGGAAGTTAAATATTGTGTTAATGCATATATTTAAGGTAATGCTTCTCTTTAAAGCACTGTAAGCCATGCATGGTCTGCACATATTTGTGTTACAACAGATGTCCCTCTTATTTCAAGTCTCAAGAACCTCTGTAATAAATCTAGAATAGAGGATATCAGTAATAATATATCAAAAAACTGTCACTTTTTGTGCTGATGTGAGTGGCTGTTTTTCAGTATGTTCTTAAAGTTCATTTTTAAATTGGTTGTTTGGTACTCAGAATATATTTTCTTTTAGAAGGAATGCAAATAACAAAAGATGGTTAGATACTTGACTTGCCTACATAAGCCTTTATAACATATGATATAATATAATATAATAGACATAATAAGTAATAGAAAGCAAGTATAAGTAAAATGATCAATAAAAGGTTTAAAAGTTAAATAGTCTTCAGAGTCCTTCTAGTCCAGTGTCTTTAATTTATACATAAATAAAATAAGGTTTAGAAAATTGTCACTTGTCCATGGTCACATAACTATGAAGTATCAGAGGTTGGATTTGAACTTATATTTTCTTGGTTCCAAATCCAATTCTATATTGTGCTATTTTGCCTCTTTTAGAAGCTAACTAACCTTATCACATTGTCATTATGGGATACATGTTAAGAATTATAATTATGGATTGTAGCGCCACATTCTCCACCTTTTACTCTGCTTCTTACAATGGAGCCTTGTGGCAATAGTCTCCTCTTATATCCACATTGGCCCTAGTTTAGATGCTATATACCTGGGTGAGGCAAAGTTAAATGACTGCTATTGTTCCATAACTATTTATTGGTACTTTTTATATTCAAGACACTGTTCAATACTGCACTATGTATATATTATATATATGTTCAAGTATGTGTATTCTTTATATATACATACATAAAATATTGTAAATTATTCATCCCCAGATTAATACACTTGTAGAGTGAAATTCTTGACTTTGAACACATGACATCCTTTCCAGGATGTCAACTTTATTTATTATTGTATATTACCAAGAGAGATGGCAGAAATATCCAAACAAGTAGATTTTAGGCAATTAGGTGAAAAACTTGAAGATAATGTACGGGGTAAGGTACAAAAACCTGGGAATTTAATTAGAGGATGTAAAAAGTAATAGGAAGAACAAAAGATAGAGAACATTGTGAAATGCAAAATGGATAATTTTCATTACATTAAATTAAAAAGGTTTTGCACAACCAAAGTCAGTGCAACCAAGATTAGAAGGGAAGTAAAAAACTGGGAAACAATGTTTACAGCTAGTGTCTCTGATAAAGGCTTCATTTCTCAAATATGTAGAGAACAGAGTCAAATTTATAAGAATATAAGTCATTCTCCAATTGATAAATGGTCAAAGGATATGAACAAGTAGTTTTCAGATGAAGAGATTAAAGCTATCTATTGTCATATGAAAAAAATGTTTTAAGTAACTATTGATTAGAGAAATGCAAACTGCAACAACTCTGTGATACCGCCTCATACTTATCAGATTGGCTAATATGACAGAAAAGGAAAATACTAAATGTTGGAGATGATGTGAGAAAATTGGAACCCCAATGCATTGTTGGTAGAATGGTGAACTGATCCAAACATTGTGGAAAGCAAAAGAATCATAAAAAAAGGGGGAAAAGAAACCACATGTACAAAAATATTTATAGGCTCTCTTTTTGTGGTCAAAAGAATTGGAAATTGAGGGGATGCCCATCAATTGAGAAATGGCTGAACAAGTTGTGGCATATGAATATAACAGAAAACTATTGTGCTATAAGAAATGACAAGCAACCAGATTTCAGAAAAATCTGGAAAGACTTACATGAACTGATGCTGAGTAAAATGAACAGAACCAGGAGAGTAATGTACACTATAACAGCAACATTGTCCTATGATCAACTACGATTGAGTTAGCTCTTCTAAGCAATGCCATGATCTAAGGAAATCCCAAAAGACTCATGATGGAAAATGCTATCCACATCCAGAGAAAGAACTATGGAGTCTGAATACAGTCGAAAGCATACTATTTTCACTTTGTTTTGTTTTGTTTTTCCTTCTCATGGTTTTTCCCTTTTGTTCTGATTCTTCTTTCATAACATGACTACTGTGGAAACATGAATAATGTAATTGTACATGTATAACCTAAAAAAGTAATAGGAAGGCTAAAGGGGAAAATAAGACCCTAGGAGATGAAGAAACTGCAGGAAGAACAAGAACAATTGAAAGAAATAAGTGATGGAGTAATAGAGGAAAAAAAACAGTAACATCCATCAATACTTATTCACAATGACCCATTATGCATTAAATCTTCTGTTAGTCACTTTGTGATATGTAAAAAGGATAGAAAGTTATAATCACTGTTCTCAAGAAATTTATGATTTTTTTGGAACATAAAGAATACAAAATATAATTCAGTTCCAAATTGTTTGATTATAGCTTGAAACTACTGAAAACTTTCGACCAGTAGTAAAAGAAATAAAATTCTAGCATCAGAAAGTAATTTCAATAATCCCTTGTTATGATAATATTTTGATTGGGTCATCCAAAAGTCCACATGTATTTTATATAATAGGAAGGAATGAAGTCCATGCAATAGCTTATAATCAATAATAGGTGGATCAAGAATCAGTTTTAAAGATCATCTATTTTAAATCTTTTATTTAACATATATGGAAACTTGGACCCAGCGAAATTAAATGACTTGCCCATGGCCAAACAGTAATTTAGTATTATATGCTAGACTAGAATCCAGACCTCCCTTTCCCCAATACATTGCTCTTTTCTGCCGTGAAATTTGTCCACAGAAGGCCACCAATTCAAGTATGTTGGTAAAAACATTTTTGGGGAGCTCATTACAGGAAAAAAAAATTAAACCCTGATATTTTCACAGTAGGCAAATAATATTGTAGTTGGACGTGTCTCCACACTTCATTTTTTGATAAAGTAGAAAAAAAGCTCTGAATCTGGAGTGAGAGGACTTGGATTCATAGATTAAAAAAACTCTTTGATAACAGATTTAGAGCTGGAAGTGACCTTTAAAGTCAGACACAGAGAGTTTCATTTGTGATGCCTATGATTTGTTTCTCTTTATAGAATTCCTTTCTTCTTTTAAGACACAGCTCAAGCACTACCTTCTACATGAAGCCTTCCCTAGCTGCTCCCTTGCAAAACAAATAAATAAACAAAACAAACAAACAACAAAAACACTTCTTATTTATTTGGATGTACCTGTTTTCTCTCCCATTAGAATGTAGACCCCTTGTGAGCAAGGATTGTTTCCTTCATTTTATTTCTATCCACAATGCCTAGCATAGTTCCTGGAACATAGTAGATGCTTTGTAAATACTTAGAAACTGTACTAAGCATGAAGATAAAAATATCAATCAACCAATTAACATTTGCTAAGTGCTTAAGGTATGCCAGACAGTCTCTGCCCTCAAAGAGCTCACATTTTAATGATACAAAATAATACAGAAGAGTAGTGCAGTGAATAGAGCACTGGACTTGGAATTTGGAAAATTCATTTTCATGAGTTCAAATATGGCCTCAGACACTTAGTAGCTGTGTGACCCTGGGCACATCATCTAATCCTACTTACATCAGTTCCTCATCTGTAAAATGAGCTGGGGAAGAAAATAGCAAACCACTCCAGTATCTTTGCCAAGGAAACACCAAATGGGGTCACAAATAATCAGAAACAACTGAACAACAACAACAGCAGGACAGTCTCAGCCTTCAAGAAGTTTCCCTTCTAATTGGGGAACATAACATGTATAGGAGAGTGGTGGCTAGACAGGGGTGATTTATTGTGAGATGTCACAGTTATGGTAAGTGGAATCAGGTCAATTCAGTGGCATGCTGTTCTAGGGTTAGGGTTAAATTGATTACTATTGTGAGAGGAAAAGATATAAAGCTGAGCAGAATATGCAGAGAGCACCTTGGCAGAACGATGATCTGAACAGAACGTGGATTAATCTAGGGAAACTTGAATATAGTGAACAATGCTAATCTGTAAAGTGCTTAAAACCCTAGAGCTGGAGCCTGCTCTCCTAGTAATAGGAAGAGTATTATATAGCCACATAGCAAGAAGATAACCAGTTCCTTAATGATCATTCTAATGTGCATAATGTTTATGCTTTTCTTTCTCACTTTCATGTTACTTTTTTCTGGGAAGGAGAGCAAGGTCATTATCTAGATAGACACTATGATGTTCAAGAAAATGTAGAATTAGCAAATCCCCAAGAAACAACTCCAGAAAGCAAAGAGAACACATTCATGATAAGTAAGAGAAGCATGAAAAATCAAACATGAAAGAGAAATAATAAGGAACTCAATAAGGTTAAACATTTGCCTTTCTAGATGGGAAAATAATAAATGTAACTTCTAAGAACCTTATTGTTAGTAGGGCAGATAGAAGAGTTCTACATAGAAAGAGGGTGCAGGAGTGAGCCAACTTAATTAGGAGAATGTGAGAAAATGGAAAGGAGAGAAAAAGTGATACCCTGGGCAAAGGGGAAAAGGATAGGGAGAATGGTGAAAATTATGTCATATAAAAGAGGTTCATATGGAGGAGCTTTTATAGTGGAAAGGCAAATCGTCGATTAGTGGACAGTCAATGATTGAACCTCATATCTAAAGTGGTTCAAAAAGAGAGAATACATATAGATGCTCATATGATAAAATAAGTCTATCTTATGCAACAGGGATGTTAGAAGGAAAAGAGATACTGGAAAGGGGGCAAGCATGGTAAATTGGAGGCCAGATAAAAGAAGGCAGTGGTCAGAAGAAAATCAGATTTTAGAGGAGGGACAGAATAACATGAGGGAAGGATAGAGAGAAGAAAATATAAAGGAGGAAAATGCACAGTTACCAATCATAACTGTGAGTATGAATTGGGAAGAACTTACTCATAAAACTGAAATGGATAGAAGAAGGAATTAATAATCAGAATCCAGCAATATATGGTTTACCAGAAACACACTTGAAACAGAGAGACACATGAGTTAAAATAAGGAGCTGGACCAGCACCTAGTATGCTTCAGATGAAGAAAAAAAGGCAGGGTGTAGCAGTCACGACCTCAGACAAAGCAAAAACAATAATATATCCAATTAAAAGGGATAAAAAGTGAAACTACATACTACTAAATGGAACAATAGACAAAGAAGTAATAGCAATAATAAGTATATATACCTTAAATGGCATAGCATCCAAATTATTAAAGGAAAAGTTAAATGGATTATAGGAAAAAAAGACGGTAAAACTACACTAGTGGGGAACCTCAAATTTCCCCTTCCAGAGCTAGATAAAGCTAATCATAAAATAAATAGGAAAGAAGTCAAAAAGGTGAATAGCATCTAATAAAAGATAGGTTAGACTTCCGGAGAAAACTGAATGGAAATAGAAAGGAATATACCGTTCTCAGCTGTAAATAGCATATTTACAAAAAATGACCATTAGGTTCAGGGGTGAGGAACCCAGGGCCTCAGGAGATTTGTTCAGTGAAGTTTGGATTCAGCCAAAGAGCCACATTCAAGGACCTAGAGGGCCACATGTGACCTCGAGGCTGCAGGTTCCCCACCCCTGTACTAAAGCATAAAAACCTCACAATCAAATGCAGAAAAGCAGAAATATTAAATGCACCTTTTCCAGACCATATTGCAATAAAATTTACATTTAATAAAATCAAATCTAATGAACAAACAATAATAAGTCACTTATTTAAATAAATCTAATCATAAAGAATGAGTGGAATTATGTTATGCCCAAAGAGCTATAAAACTGCATATACTTTGACCCAGCAATATCACTATTAGGTCTGCATGCCAAGGAGATCAAAGAAGAGGGAAAAGGACCTATTTGTACAAAAATATTTATAACAGCTCTTTTTGTGGTGACAAAGCATTGGAAATTGAGCTGATGCCTATCAATTAGAGAAGGCTGAATAATTCGTGTTATATGATTCTTATGGAATACTGTTGTGCTATAAGAAATAATGAGCAGAATGATTTCAGAAAAACCTGGGAAGACTTATTTGAACTCATGCAAAATGAAATGAGCAGAACCAGGAGAATATTGTAACATTGTAACAACAATATTGTAAAGATGATCAACTTTGAAAGACTCAGCTGCTCTGATCAAGACAGTGATCCATGACAATTCCAAAAGACTTATGATGAAAAATGCTAGGCACCTCCAGAGAGAGAATAAACTCTGAATGCAGATTGAAACATCCTTTTTTTTTTTTGCTATGTTTTTTTTTGCAACATGGCTAATATGGAAATATGTTTTGTATGACTTCACATGTCTGATATTAAATTGCTTGCCCTCCCAAGGAGGAGAAAAGAGCAAAGTGAGAAATGGAATTTAGAACTCAAAATTTTAAAAAATGATAGAAAAATTTTACACATAATTGGAATATTAAATAAAATAAATAAAATATATTTAAAAATAAAAATAGATTAAAAAATAAAGAATCTTTGCCACAAACAAGTATGGTCTGCTTTACTTAGAATTTTTGGCACCTGCATGCGCTCTCAAAAAAAAACCTCAATTTGCCATTTGTGTGTATTCACAAATATGTGCATACATAGATTTCATATATGTATACACATGTGTGTACACATATTTACATATACACATGTACAATGCATATGTGTGTATACATTTGTGTGTAGTCTATGTTTTTGTAAGGCCAGAGCTTTGATTTTATTCTTACAGGGAATTCTAGGTGCAGAAACACCTTCGCCTGATGCAAATTAGTCCATGATTTATAATATTATTATGTTTTTATTGTATATATTTATTACAGTTTCAGGAAGTTGATGGGGCATTAAAGGATTATGTGACTTGCCAAGGTGTCATACAACCAATATATGCGAAAGGCAAAACTTGAACCCAGTTCTTTTTGATTCTAAAGTTCATTCCCTATCCATGACACCAGGCTGTAACATTAAGATTTAAGGGGAAATTGATGTCATCATTTATAAAGGAGGAAATCAAATTTACAAGCTGAGGAGATCATTTATAGCTAGCAAATTGTATTATTCCTTAAATCTTCTCCTATTTTTAATACATACTTCCCCTTACACAATATATATGAGTGATCAGTATCAGTTAACTCAGTACAATTGTGATTCTCGTGAATAAACTCATACAGCTTAAGATCAGTATCTTCAGCTATAGAATTTTGCCATTTTTAAAATGAGTAATATAAATACCTTAACAGTAACTTCCTTTAAAGCTAATTATCTGTTTGATTTAGTATTCCATATTCTATCTCATAACAGCAAGTGCTTATTTTTTCACTGTCAGTTTTTATGCCAACCTTAATCTTGTTTGATCAACATAACTACTCTCTATACATTTCATCATTCTAATGCCATTGCATGGGGTTTTAAATAGACTATATCCTTTAGGCTCTGTAGAGATATCATTTTATTTTGAATCTATCACCTCAAGGTCATGCAGGATACCTTGCTTTGTAAAAATATTCTCTTTCTTTGGGAAAACATGGTCATCTTTCCTTCTCAAAAATAAAAAAAAAAATGAAGACATTGAATTAGAGCTGTATACATACAAAGTGAACTGAGAACTCATTACTCCCAAAGGTGGTTCAGAATGGAACTATAGTAGGGGAAGGAGCTATACCTCCTTCTATGAATTTTCCAGATAATTTTCCAGATAACCAGTACTCACTACAGTAATCATTCAAGGTCTAAAGTAAAATCCTCTGGCATTGAAATCCCTGCCATCAACATGCCCAATATTCTTGCACCTTATTCCCCACCATTTACCCTATGATCAGTAATGTTGACTTCCTCGCTGTTCCTAAAACAAAACACTCCATCTCTAGGCTCTGTTTTTGTTTATTTGTTGGTTTGTTTTACCAGCTTTCCACCATGCCTGGAATACTCTTCTGTTCTATATCTTCTGGCTTCTTTGGTTTCCTTCAAATCCCAGCTAAAATCCTACCTTCCTTCTTTTGATTAGCTCCAACTTATCTCATCTATAGTTTGTACCCAATTATTTGCATGTTGTACAAACGATATGTTTGTTGCATTACACCATAAGCTTCTTGAGATCAGGATGTGTCTTCTTGCCTTTATTTTTTTAATTTCTAGTGCTTACTAGAGCACTGGTGCTTTATAAATACTTACTGACTAACACATTATTCAAAAATCACTCTTCTTATCATGTAGTATATATTTCCCTGCATTCATAAGCAGAACAAACTAGATATAATGAAACATTTTATTGATAGCTTAGCATCACCGTCATTAGCATCAGTTGCACTTTGTTGATAACCTTGAGGCCCATTAGGCTGCTTATTCCAATGCAAATTTGTATAGACTGCCTGGTTTTCTTTCTTGTTTTCCTACTACCCTAACTGTGAGGAAGAGCCATCTTGTGGCCTAGAGTACACCTGTCCCAAACAACTCCCTCTTCCCCTTCACTTTGGTTTTTCCAACAGTTGTCTATTGAGAAAACAGATGATTAATTTACTAGATGTCTGTAATTTTACATCTCCCTTCCCCTCCAGGTAAAGTAATTTCTAACTCATCTGATCTAATTGCTCTCAAATACTTATCTCGCTCTAATTAGTATTAAGTTGATTTGTACAAAAAAACTTATCATCCGTACTGTTATAACCTTCTTGACATTAAGAACTATATCTTCTTTATCTTTACATCTTTCTCAGTGTCCAATGAAGTGCATTGGTTGTAAGCACTTAATAAATATCTTTGGAATAAGTGAATGAATAATGCTATTGTTGAGACCTCTCCTGTAAAGTAATGTGAATAACCTTCAATGCAAGGGCACTAAAGAACACTGTATTTTCTTATTTTTACATTCACAACTGTTTTAAAGGGTTAATTCTGGAGGAAATTAGGCCTCAAGATAAGTAGATTGTTATGATATCTTCAAAAAATTGAAACAAATTTATATATAAACTATGGTGTATTTATAAAGGGTAAGGCGGATGTAACTAACATTTGAACGTGACACCAAGTATGACAACTAGATCTTCCTACAGGATCTTTATCCTATGGATCCTGATAATCTAATTCAAATCCTGCCAATACCTTGTTTCTTTCTATCATTGGGAATTTGCCCCGTAGTTGATTCAGGGGTTAAGGGTGTTCTATTGGGACCTTATAGGGCTTGGACATTCTGTTATATCTTTTCACATCATTTACTCCATTCATATCAGATGTTGGCATTGAATCCTTTGCCTTAACTATGAATGAGAATACTATTTCTTTGTTCTCCAATATTTGATTCCCTTGAATCATAGCATAATTTATAATGTTTCTTTAATGAGATTTTTCAGGATTCAAAAGTGATGCAATTAAAGTAAAAAAAAGATATTTTCTCTGATATATTAACCATAGAAAAGCATAAATAATAACTACTTTTTTATAGAATTTAGTCTGTTTACTGGTAACATTTTAAGCATCTGTAGTGATGAACATTCACTAAATGAAAAAGCATTAAAAAAACAAAATATAGAGTGTCATGATTAGGTGTTTGTTGTTGTCGTCGTCGTCGTCGTCGTCGTCGTTGTTGTTTCTAGAAATGGTGTAGTAAGTAATGATGCCTGCTACTGCAAAATGTAAAATAACTATTGCCAAATTAACATTGGTCAATGTTAATGTGTCAGAAATTTCCTTGTCACATGAAACAGTTGTTTTATCTGTATCACTGAGTTCGCTGGTAGATAAGGTGAATGAAATGGTATTCTGAAATATAATGCAAAAGAAATGATGATTCATAAGTGGCAATGATATCATTAATATAAAATCAAGAGAATAAGCAGAGTCAAAATGTAAGAAATTGCCCATTAAAAATTTTCCTTTTCATATTCATCATATCTCCAAAATAATGACCTATTAATTTCTTGATTTCCATTACAAATTAAATACCAGAGTGAAAAATAGTCTTTAAAAGTACCAGGGAATAAAAAGAATATTTATAAGGTGAGATTAAGTGTAGATTAAATGAAAAATGAAAAATCAAGACTCACAGATGCTGACTCCTGTCCCAGATGTATAATGCATCCTGAAATAAGTTTAACATTTCTCATTCTTAGTTAAGGCAAAGCATTCAATGCCAACATCTGATATTTAGGGAATAAATAATCTGAAAAGATATAACAAAATGTCCAAGCACTATAAGACCCCAATAGGATACCCTTTATCCCCAGATCAACTACGGGGCAAATTCCCAATGACTGAAAGAAACAAGGTATAGGCAGAATTTGAATTAGATTATCAGGCTCGATTGTGTAAATATGTTACAGATAACTATATAAAAATGGAACTGCATTTTAATTAATTTTAATGGGCCTGATGAGACCACTCACTAAAACTGTTGCTTCCCCCAAAGTGGAGGCTTTGTTTCCTTACCAGACCATGGTATCTAATGATTTTGTAATCTCATAAGCAGGTGATGATGTTGATGTTGATGATGCTGATGGTGGTGGGGGTGATAGCTGGCATTTATATAACACATTAAGGTGTGCAAAATGTTTACTAGTATTTCATTTTATCCTCAAATCAACCTTGTGAAGTAAGTGCTATTATTTTCCCCATTTTACACATGAGGGCAGATAGAGCTTAAGTGACTTTCTCAGGGTCACATAGCTAGTAATTGTTTGTGGCCACATTTGAAATTAGGTCTTCCTGAGTACAGCTGCAGACCTCTATCCACTGCACCACCTAGATACCTCTGGTACTGAGTCATCAAATCTTTCCAGGCTCTCTCTTCCTCAGCTGGACCTGGCTTGTTCAACTCATCTGAATTCTATATGATCAGTAGTACCCCAAAGGGACATAATAATGTTACAGTTTGCTCTCAGGATCCTAGAGACAACCCTTGATGTGAGAGAATACAATGTTGCTATTATATCTTAAAAATGAAACATTTATGGAGTCAAGAGGACCTGAGATCAAATCTAGCCTCAGACACTTGAAACTTACTAGGTGTGTGACCCTGGGCAAGTCACTTAATCCTCATTGCCCCATCAAAAAAAAATGAAACATTTACTAGAAAAATAGAATCATAGATTATAGATTTAGAGCTGGAAAGGAGATCAAAGTGCAATCTTATCCAAATCCTCATTTATGTGAAATGAAACTAAGGCCCAGAAGGTTAAATGGAAAATTGTAAATTTACCTTTTTGTCAGATATGACATAGTCAATATATAGTAATCTTATAGTTCAAAAATATTTCTTTGATTCAGAGTTTACCAGCAAAAAACCTACAATGTCCTAAAAATAGTCTCTTGTAAATTAATTGCTGGAAACAAAGAATCAGAGTTGGTATTGTTGCCACTATGTATGTTTTCCCTCTAGTCCACTGAAATCTTCATGTTCCTCTCCTTAGGCACTTTCTCTGAGGGGTTTTCTCTAAGGTTCTCTCAGCACTATTCATGTTTCTTCTTCAGCTGTTTTCTCTGTATTTTACAATAAATATCCTTTTACTACATCTTTCACTGCCCCAAGTTAATTTCTGGGTATGGTATATTTGACAGACGAGTTGCTCATTTGATCATAGGACACAGCGTCTAGGCTACTGGGTCATTCCACATCTAACATAGGTTGAGAAGATCACTCCTCCAGATTGGCTCCTCACTGAGTTTGACTGCTGTGGCTATTGGCTGACCCCAACATGGGCTTCATTTGGTGGGCTCCTGATTACTCTTCTAACCTTTTGATGTTGAAAGGGTTGTAACTTGGTCTGTGAATCTTTGATACCAATTTACT
Organism: Vombatus ursinus; assembly: GCF_900497805.2. NCBI lineage: Eukaryota > Metazoa > Chordata > Mammalia > Diprotodontia > Vombatidae > Vombatus > Vombatus ursinus. Next base: position 4,765,891 of record NW_020950792.1, on the reverse strand, counting down.
TAAGATCAAGAAATGATAGATACCACAGAGACAGTAAAATAAGAGTGCCATATGTTCATGGTCACATGTCAATAGGTTAAAATCACAGGTCTACAGCCCCTCACTCAATCCAGAGAGGCCTACACCATCTCTTGTCATGGTCACCACCAGAGAAAAGGAAGTTGTTTGTTTGGTTTTTTTTATCCTTTTAAGCCTTTTGTATGCATATTTCATTTTGGCTTCATAGTCAGTTAAAAGTCTTTTTATTGCTATTTAGTAAACCAACAGGAAAAAGTCAGAATACCTGCTTGTTCTCTGAATCTGGGCCATTCTATCACATACAGCCAAAAGCAAGTTCACCAAAACCTCAGGTAGATGCTGTGATTGCTCCAACATCTATACTCTCTTTGGCCAGTCCCTTCATTAAATAAAAACTTGGCTATCTTACACTGGTTAGTATACTTGAGAAAGAACAGTAAAGTATTCAAAATAAGTCAACATAACTTCAATTATCATCTGTGCATGATCTGTATTTAACTTTTTCCTCATAGATAACTGGGCCATTTTAAATCCAGTTACTTATAGATTTTAGTTCAGCTCTATGTTATAATTGTCACTACCAAATCTTAGTAAGCCTGGAAGGATTTTTTTTTTAACTGCAATTACCTAGATGTGCTCTGGAACTCTCCCTTTGCCAGAACTAGAACAGCTGGTCCATATGTGACCTATTTAATGCAGTGGTTTTCAAAGTGTTGCCTATAAACCAATTTAGGTCACTAACACCTTTTCAGGGGGTTCTATGAGGTCAAAACTATTTTTATAACAATGCAAAAACATTTAAAATTGTAACATAATTTTTGATAGATAATGAAAACTCTTTTGGGTCTTCAATAATTTTTAAGAGTGTGAATGGATCCTGAGATAGGTTTGAGATCTACTGCTGGAATAATTTTACCCTTCAAAATACGAAAGGAGTAGGAAGGGGAACTGTTATTTGGTATCTCATTTTGACCATAAAGGAAGAACTAGTGGATGAAACAGATTAAAAAAAGCAACTTTGGGATAAAGAGGCAACTCTTTCACATCTCATGATGAAGAAGAAAAGGAAAGTCAGATGTGGTTTTTTATATGTACTTTAGATTTTGAGAACCAGATTTCAAGAGGATCAGAGCAACAATAGATAGGATGCAAAGGGCTAATATTTATGGAGGAATTCTCCATAGGGATATAAGTTCTCAAAAATAAAATTCTGAAAACACAAATGAAGTTGATTCAGAAAGGGGCTGACTAATGAGACGGAAGTAGATACCCAGGGATTTCACTGACCAATTTGGGTTTTTTGTTTTGTTTGATTTTATTTTCTTTTTAAAGACTCTTGAACTCTAAAATCACTTTCCCAGCTATGGTAGGACTCAGGATATAGAAATGGCACCTAAAAAATGGAAAAAAACAAACAACTGGATTATACCGATGTGTATAGAGGAAGTTCATGCTAGACCACAATACCGTTGTGAAGATACTGAGGAATTAATCATTAAGGTTTCTGAAATAGATGTTAAATAGGTAAAAAAAAAAAAAAATCAGAGCTGTTAAATAAGGCAAATTAGCTAATTCCAGCAACTACTGACCTATATCACTTTTCTTTCTTTCATTGTTCCCTTCCTTCCTTCCCTCCTTCTTTCTTTTCTTTTCTTTCTTTCTTTCTTTCCTTTCTTTCTTTCTTTCTCTCTCTCTCTCTCTCCCCCCTCTTTCTTTCTTTCATCTTTCCACCTTTCTACCTTTCTTCCTTTCCTTAAATTTTATGAGCATAATCAATGCATTCAGGGGTATCCTTAATGAAGGTATTAGAAGAGAAGGGAAAGGACTTCTCAGATGATATTCCAGAGTATACCATGTCTTTATGATCATAGTTCACTGAACTATTTAGAGAATACAAAATGCTATTTTGTATATTATTTATTCACTTAAACAAATCATTAGATTCAGTAAGGCAGAACACTGTCTTAAGAGCCCTGCCCCAATAAGATGTGTCTCATTTGTATATCAAAATTATGAAAAATTCCTTAAATTCCTTAAAAGAGACCTCATTTAATAATAACATTAAATTAAATTAAAAATAAAAAATAAGAAAATAATAATAAAAAATAATAATAAAAGAGACCATTTAATAATCCTCTGATCATTAGTAGCAAGCAAGAATTAAAACATGCTGTTCTGTAATAGTCAAAAGTATTCACCATGAAAGAGATCTTGCATAAAATCCAAATCAAACAGGGATTCCCTGTAGATGTTGAGGTTCTCCAGATGCTTTTGCTTATGGATGACACCATAATGATTTCAGTAAGCCCTAGACCACTACATAGTATGCTGGATGACATCTATAAACATTCAAAGGAGCTAATTCTATGCATCCACATAGGAAATCCAAGTGAATAAAGATTGCCTACTATGCAGACTGTGATATTCAGTTACTTGTACAACATCTAGAACTTATCCCTCTGTATATGTAGTCCTTTTCTGCAGGGAAGTAGGAGTGGGGTCAGTGGGGATAAAGGACATAGTATACTCACTTAAAGGAAATATACCTCTTTTCTATGCAAAGTAAAAATATAAAAAAAAATTAAGTAACAAGACACCAGCTTTATAACTTCATCTACCTAACTTGGTTTGAAATAAATGTCTGTGTGTGTGTGTGTGTGTGTGTGTGTGTAGGAACTGGAAGAAAACACAAACACAATTTATACATCCACATACTCACACAGACACACACAGACACATGCACATCATAGACAGACTACAAACAGACATATGGTCCCAGAATTGAACAAAAAAAAAAAAAACAAAAAAAAACAGAGAATGAGATAGATTGCTAGTGGGAAATTAGAAAATTCTTTCAATGATCCCTTACTTTTCCCTGAAACAAAGGTCAATCTCTTTAATCCCAATACCATGCAGTGTTGCTGTATAGCTGCAAGTCATGGAACACTACTTTTTTCTGATGAAATAAAATGGGTATTATCCAGAGGGAAGTGAAGAGGCATGCTATGAAAACAAATTGCAAAAACATTATAAACAAGGAATTACAAAGGTGAACTAGACTAAAATGCCAGCAACGAAATATATGGGTAAAAAAGATGGTATGGTCACACGGTGAAAGCAAAAGGATAACTTTTGTATGGGGGGGTCTGTATCCTAATTTCTAATAAAAGCATAGAAGGCACATTGTGTAGACCCTCTGTGGAGATCTTATGGGAAGGTATGGACAAGATTTACACAAGAGGAGCAGCCAGGAATGGGTTGCAATGTGTATCATTGGAGGAAATATTCACTTGGAAGAGATCACAAATCCACGTGAATTGTTGAAAATTTATACAAGATGAAAACATGGTCCAGTAATCAAGTATGAATGGAAAAGTATGGTGGAGTTCTATAAGAATTATATGTGTAGTGCTATATCCAAGATGGCACAAACTTGGCAAAGAATGCTAAAGACAAAAAAGCGGGGTGTGGGAGGCTTTTTAAAAAGCTGTCTTAGGGGCAAGATCAATACCAAAGAGATAAGACTGCTGCTCTGGATGAATGTGATAATGATAAGAAGGCTTAGCTACTCAACAATCATTTGCCTATATTTCCTTTTCATTTATACCAAGATAGATGGAACAAAAATGGTTAGCAAGGAGTGGAAATCCCAAGAAAAGTGAAATGGCCAGATGGAATTTATCTGCTTTCAATGAATTAAAAACATGAAGCCTGAATATACTGCATCCTAGGATGTACTATCTGTGTTTGCAGCAGATTTTTTTTTGGGGGGGGGGCTCTGCCTGCTATGTAAATATATTTCATTATTGAAGCACAGAATATTCACAAAGAATGAGGTTGGGGTTGGGAAAATGAGGGAGGAGGACTAGATGAAGTCCTACATTTGGGGATTTAAGATTTGCTACACATATTCCATAAAGTTGACAATTCACATAGCCATAAATTAGAGTTGATATATTTCTCAAGCCCATAGAGTAGAATTCAGGAAAAAAGGAATAATTTACAAAACAGGGGTGAGAACTCAGCATGAGGAATACAAAATAGCACCAGGCTATTGAAATAATTGGCAGATGTGATTGTTGAGCTACTCTGGATGATTTTTCAAAAAGACCTTGGAGGATGGGATAGGGATCAGAGTCTCTTCCCATTGCTAGTTTACCATCTAGTGCCTCCTATGGGCCTAGCACTAGGCTAGCTACTATAGGGCATTTTAAAAGAAAAGCTTACAGTGGTGGTGCGGACATATGACTGATACACATGAAAAAACCAGAGAGAGATAAAGGTGTTATGTGATTTAAAGGGTGCAAGACCGGGGTTGAGAGAATCTGGGATTAAATTCAGGCTTTTCCAATCACTACTGGGATCCCCTTACGTTAAATCGATTTGTTTCTCTAGGTTTTGGTTTCCTTCTCAACAAATGAGAGAGGGGGTTTTGAATTCGATGGGCTTTAATTGTCCTTCTAACTTTAAATCTATTTATGAATAATAATGGATAAAATGTAATTTATCCCTATAGGCCTTCAGGATGCCTTAACTGTGAATTGTTGTAATCTGATTAAAGACAGAAACCCACAGTGATCAATTTATTATTTCTTTTCATTGGATATAGTAGTATTTATTTTGTGGGGGAAAAAAGCAACAAAACTTCTTCAAGCTCTAGTTGATTTGAGTTACAATACATTCCTTACTAAAGTGAAATAGCTGCTTTCATAAACTGCTTCACATTGCTATTTTGTGCCCCTCATGCTGAGTTTTCACTCCTTTTTTGGAAATTATTCCTTGTGATTGTGTGTAGCAAATTTTGAATCCCCAAATGTGGAGTTCAATCTTGTCCTCCTCCCTCCTTTTCCCACCCCCCACCCCCATCCTTCGTGGTCAATCATTCCGTGTTTCAATAATGGAATATATTTTCATAGTGGCCAGAGCTAAATCTGCTGCAAATGTACATAATACATTCCAGAGCCAAAAAAACATTTTTTCATAATTAACCACCACTGGAGTGGCTATGTCAGTGTTCACCTCCATTACCATGAATAATCAAAAGCTGATTATGCTAAGAACTCCAAAGTGCATTCTTTTTACATTCAACTCACTATTTAGTCATAATTAGGCTCTAGTCTATAGATCTAGGGAATTATGTTCATACTCACATACAGTACTATTTGTCTTTCCAGATTTGCACAAGTGCTTGTTTTTCCACGCTAGAATAATTATGATGCTGTTACCAAAAAATACATGAAAGGTATGTGTAAAAATCTGTAAGAGCATTTTCAATTTCTCTGAGTTGTCTGAGGTTGATGCCACCAAGTGATTAGTGGTACCTAATGTAAGTCCAATAATTTGACATATTTAGTACATGAGCAAAACAAGGACACAATCATTTTTTGCCTATGGGTTTGCATAAATATATCTTAATGCACATATGATTATTTTAAGAAAACACTTGAATTCATTAAATTCATATTCTGCTTGCCTCAGATTTCTTATGTTTTAAATAAGAGGATGGACTGGCTATTCTTAAAAATCATTCTAGTACTAGATCCTCTGATCTGTGAAATAAAACAATTAAAGCATGTTTTATGAGAGAGAAGAAAAACTTTCTTTTTTTATGGTAATTTTTATTTATTTTTTTGTTTTCAACATTTACTTCCACAAGATTTTGTGTTCCAAATTTGCACCCCATCTCGCCTCTCCCCCACCCCAAGATGGCATGCATTCTGAATACCCCTTCCCCTCTGCCTTCCCTTCTATCTCTCCCGCCTTCTCTTATCCCCTTCCCCTTCAATTTTCCTGTAGGGCAGGATGAATTTCCGTACCCCATTTCCTGTATTTCTTATTTCCCAGTTGCATGTGAAAACATTTTTTTTAAGCATGTGTTTTTAAAACTTTGGGTTCCAAATTTTCTTCCTCCCCACCCACCCTCATTGATAAGGCAAGCAACTCAATATAGGTTATATATGTGCAGTATGCATAACACTTCCATAGTAGACATGCTGTGAAAAACTAACTCTATTTCCCTTAATCTTATCCTGCCCCCCCACTTATTCTATTCTTTCTTTTGACTCTGACCCTCTTCAGAAGTACTTGCTTCTGATTACCCTCTTTCCCAATCTGCCCTCCTCTCTATCATCCCCCTACTCTCTTGCCTCCTTCCCCCCCCACCATTTTCCTGTAGGGTAAGACAGATTTCCATACATGAATGTATATGTATAGACTTTTGGCGGGGGGGGGGAGAATGTGAGGAGTAGAAAATGTAAAACTCAAAATCTTATGGAAGTGAATGTTGAAAACTAAAAAAAATAAATTAAATTAAAAAAATAAACAGTACAGAATTTTTAAATCTCTCTATTCTTACCTTTTTGGGAATATGTGAAATAAAATTTTGATTTACTAAATCAATCTTGTGCATAGTTTCAGCACTAGTCAAAGCTTAACAACTTCAAATTCTATAGATGTTTTAAAGATGAGGAAAGTGAAGATTAATAAAGTTATTTGTTCAAGTTTTCACAAGAACTTACTGCGTCAGGATTTGGACCTATGCTCTGACTCAAAATCCATTGCTCTCTCCATTGGATTACTGTGATAAACTTGTTAGTTAAGCAAAAGCATCAGTCTCAGGATTTTATGTGGAAAAAAAAGTCACACTGTTATTGTCTGATATAACATATAATTTGCTACCAAAATCATTTCAGAAAATTAAGACTGAACTCTCTCCAGATTTTATCACCATGATACAGTTGCCTTTTCACCATTGAACTTTTCTTAGTACCTGGTGTCTTCTCACCCTAGAATGTCTCTTGGCCATGGCTTTTTCCACTTGGTGAGTTCCTTCCAGGGTCTCCACTTGGAGAATGGGCCCAGGCTAACCATGCTTCATTAACTTCCTGGCTGTGTTTCTGACTTTCTCTCCCCGGACTTCTTTACCCACTGTGCCCTTTCATGTATCTCTGCCCTCCCCCCATACATTGAATGTAGTCTCCACGACAGCAGGGAACTATCTTTCTTTTTCACGTAATTTCATTCCCAGGGTTATCATAGTGCCTGGCAGATAGTAAGTGGTTAATACATGTTTATTATCTGTTACCTTTATAACTTTGTATGAGTGACATCACTATCCTGAATTGTTGCATATTTTAACGGGACCTCTTCAAAAATAGGATTCAATGCTGGAAGGGACTCTAACTTATCTAGTTCAATTTGGTTGTTTTATAGATGAGGAGACTGAGGGTCAGGCAGGTTAAGTGATTTATTCAATGTAATGCAGAGAAAAGTAAAGCCAGGATTTGGTCCTGTGTCCTCTGTCTCCAAATCTAATGCTTCTATTGCACAGGGAGATGGTGGAAATAAATAACTAAATCTATGTGGAAATCGCTTGAAACTGATGCAGGTTATTATTGTTTTATGTTTTTATAATTCAATTGAATCTGCTTTAATCTCATAATAACACTAAAGTCATCAGTCAAACACATTACAGTAATCTATCATTGGGGTAGAAATCTCCCTGCAATATGTCAAGAACCATTTTCTGAATTATTATTAAAATGGGATGGGTCCTCAATTCCATAGTATTTTTAATACTATATATAAAACCAGTTCAACTACCCAAGTGTTAATTGACTTTCCTTTCATGTTACTCAATTTCACCCATTATACTTTAATAGGTACCAGAAAATACTTATTTGGGTTTTCTTTTTGATCTAGGTTTATTTTTTTTCTCTACAAAGTTTCATTACATTATTTATTTTGTCAAGTAGCATAGTTCAGGTTTGTTTGATTGTATCCATTGCTCTACAATTATTTCTTAACACATTCCTTGGTTCCTGTTTTTAGCACCAAATTGACACTTGTATCAACCCATGTGTGAGGCCAATGATTCATGTAAAATCTTAGAAATGTACTTTTTATCATAACCTATGACCTCGAAAGTGATGCTATGCAAAAGACACCGTAGTAGACCCTGGAGAAACAAAAACAAAAATTAAATAGTGCCTTCCCCCAAGGATTTTTAACACTACAACTACTACTAATAAAAGTAATAACAAAAGTAGTAACAACAACAATTTATAGAATCCCTTTGTTCCAGGCACTGTGCTGCATACTTCACAAATATTATTATCTCATTTCATTCTCACAACAACCTTGGAAAGTAGATGCTATTATCATTTCCACTTTATAGTTGAGAAAACTGAGGCAGACAAAGGCTAAGGGACTTGCCCAAAGTCACATAGCTAGTAAATGTCTAAGGGCTGATTTAAGTCAGGTCTAGTGCTCTACCCATTGCACCATCTACCTGCCTCTCGTGGGTTACACAATACATATACATGATAATTTGAGAAGAGGGAAGGTTCTAAAAGCTGAAGGGATCTGGAAAGACTTTCCACAGCAAGTGGTACCTGAGCTAAGCCTTGAAGGAAATTAGGGATTTTAAGATATAAAGATGAGGAGAGAGAGAAAGTACATTTCAGATATGGGAGACAAACCTGTGCAGTCATGGAGATGAGAGATCATTGATCAAGTTTTAATTTATTGGGAAATTGCAAAAAAAAAATTCACATCAATCTGCCTATCCCACTGCACCAAACATTTCAAACCTAGGAGAGTTTGTAAGGACACCACCTACCTTAGGTCAGCCATATGATAAATACAGCTCTTTTGTTCATGTATTTGATGGTGGGTCCTATTTTTTCAGACACTGTTGAAGTTAAGTGACTTGCCCAGGGTCATATAGATAGTAAGTGTCCAAGGCCAGATTTAACTCAAGTCCTCCTGACTCCAGGGCCAGTGCTCTCTCTACTGCATCTCCTCACTGCCCCTGTATTGGGTCATTTATTAAATTTTCAGCCATGTCACCTATATCAGACTATATTGTTCTGAGTCTTTATAATGTAAATATATGCTCACTGCTATTGAACCATTTTTATAAACTACAACCAAACTTCCTATACAACGTAATTTGGAGACATGATCTCTCATTGGTATTGTTTTTGCCATATTATGGCAGAGTAGTTCTCAGGAGTAGAGTTTTAGCTGGGCCCAGGGCACAAATCTGTAATTTCTCTTACAGGAGAAGGTGAGGCTGGAAGATTGCTTAATCTCAAAAATTCTCACCTGCCCTAGGGTTCAAATAGCAAAATTCAAAATCACTCATTTTTAAAAAAAATATTTTTGTTACAAATTATTCTCCTAGTTCTCCTCACTTCACTCAATATCAGTTCAAAGATTCAAGTAATACTTACTCCACTTACCTCCTTTCTTTTTTGTATAGCCTTCTACTTGTCCCCCATTTTTCCTCCCTTTTTTCCCCTACTGCATCCTTTGTCCCCCAATTTTGCTTTCTTTTATCTTCTTTTACTATATTCAAAACATAATAAAAAAAATCACTCCCAGGATCTTAATCTTATTTAACTTTCTCTATTATCTCTGTTGATATCACCTGTTCTAGGAGAAACTTGTATCATTCCTCCATTATACTATAAATGCTTCATCTTTAAAAAGATTTTTTTTTCATGTTGCTCATTTGCATATACTTTTAAAAGTTTTTTTCTTCCCTACTCCCACCCCTTATTTGTATTTCAGGGTTTTTACTAAATTCTGGTATTTTCATCAATCATGCTAGGAATTAAATGTCTACTTTTCTCCTATAAGATTCTACTCAGTTTTTCTGGATTATTCTTAATCTATCTTTTGTCTTTAGTAATGCCATATCCCGTGCTATTTACTCCTTAATACTGGTAACTGCTACATCTTGTGTGAACTGATTGTGGCTCCTTGGTATTTGAATTCTTTCTTTCTGTCTACTTGTGATATTTTTTTTTCCTTTCACCTGGAAGCTCTGGATATTATCTATGATATTGCTCAGAGTTTTCATTTTGGTGACAGGAGGATTCTTTCTATTTTCACTTTACACTTTGGATCTAATGGATCTAGGTAGCTTGTTTTGTTTTGCATTTTCCATGATTTCTTGAGATATCATGTCTAAACTCTTTTTTTGGTCATGGTTTTCTGGTAATCCAATGTTTGATATATTTGTTTCTGCTTGATCTGTTGTTCAGGTCACTTTTTTTTTTCACTTGAGATACCTTATATTTTCAACATGTCAACAAGCATTTATTAAGCACTTATCATTTACCAGGCAGTGGACTAAGCAATGGAAATAGAAATACAAACAGAAAGAAAAACAGTCCCTTTCCTCAAGAAACTTACATTTGTTTTTGGAGGCAATCAGTGTTAAGTGACTTGCCCAGGGTCACACAGCTACTAAGTGTGACTGAGGTCATATTTGAACTCAGCTCCTCCTGACTGTAGGGCCAGTGCTTTATGCATTGTAGCCACCCAGCTGCCCCAAAGCTTACATTTTAATGGAGAGAGACAACACATCACTGGAACCTGAAAAGTAGAGAGATAAGGAAGAGAAGAAATAAAGTACCCACATAGTAGAAAAAGTCCAGAGAGCCAAGAGTAGAGCCTAAAGAGGAATGAAGACATGTCTAACCTGGATACCTTAGAAGAAAGGACTGCAGGAGCAGCATGTACTTCCAATGTAGGAAGTCCAGGTGAGAAGCTTCTGTGGCATGGTAGAGAAAGTTTAGAGTCAGGAGTACAGTCTGAAATTAATTTTCTTCTTTTTTCAATTTTTAAATGTATTTTAATATTTCTCTTTATCTTGAGTCATTAATTTCTGTGCTCTATTTTAATTTTTAGAGAATCTGTTATTTGGGTATGGGTTTGTACCTCTTGTGTTAAACTATTGATTATCTTTCCAAGTCTCTCCTCCATAGCTGTCATTTATTTTCCAATTATTTCCTTTATTGCTCTCATTCAAGGTATAATTTTATTTTAGAAACTCATTTTTTCAAACCCATGAATCATTTCTTTTACTAATTCCAATATTTCTTTCAGTTTTAGCCAATCACTGTTTTCCTTTAAGATACTGTTTATAGGTATCTTGTGGTTATTCTACTCTTCTAAATTTGTATATTTGACATCCCTAGATTCATAACAGCTCTTCATCTTTCTTCTGTTTATTCTTCAAGTGATCTGTTCTGGGCATCCTTAATATTGTTGGCCCAGCTGTGAGCTTTAGGGGCTGAGCTGGAGATAGTGGAGATATACATACCTATCATCAGCTCTGGGTAACCCAATTCTCAGAGCTCTGAGTTTCTAAATCTGTTCTTCATTACCCTAGGAGACCACATGTATCTGGTCTGGGGAGAGGGGCTTGAGTTCCAGATCTTCTCTGAGGGGTCCTCTGTTCTTCTTGCCTATCTCAGAGCTTTGAGAAATGATTTTGACCCCTTGGCTTCCCTAGACCAGGGCGAGATTGAGGCCATGAATGGTTCTGTGTGCCCATGCATGGATGCATGTGTACTCTGAGCAGTACAACTTTGATCCCAGCACATCCTTGTTTCATAGTCCCTGCCCTGGCCAATTGCCTATAAATTAGATTTGTGATCTTATGCAGGAAGGATGACCCATTATGGTTTCCCCTTTGCTTTGCTTCCCCTTTAGTTTTACTAACCTCTTTCCAAAGCAATGAACATTTCCTCAGTATTTAATATGGATCTTATTTCATGTGAAATCTCTCTTCCTGGCCATTTCCATACTATGCTGCATCCATTCTGTCCATCATCCCCACTTCTACCCCACATTCTTGTACTCTGTGTTTTGGATGCTGAGTTCTCATAGATGACTTTTTGCCTTATCTTGCCCAGAATGAAGCCTCCATGTTACTTCCTGACCATTTCTATATCATGACTCATCTTGTTCAACTGCATTTTATGTGTTGTCTTTACCTACTAGAGAGTAAGCTTTTTGAGTGCAAGTACTGTTTTGCTTGCTTATATCTCCATCCAATATTTAGCACAGTGCAAACCACATATGATGTGCTTGAAAAATACTTTATCCATTTATCTAGCTAGCTTGCTAGCTAGTATGAGCTTCTATGTCATTGGCTAATTACATCTGTAGGCTTATGCCCCTTGACTGTTATTATCCGTGAAAATGGTCACCAAAATGGCTTTCAGTGAAAATATGTGTACAATTTCATGGTTTCCTTCTGGATGTTGCTTTGCTTATATTCCTTTATCATTCTGGGATTTTTCTTTATCTTTATATTTATCTATAGTATGTATGTGTGTTGGTAAAGAGTCAGTGTTCAATCTCCATTAAGTTTCAAGTATTCTGCCATTTCATATTTGTTGGCATTTATTTTGGTTTCAGTTAGACATTTTCTTTCACACTGATCTGATCCTCATTAAGACATGATGTTCATTAAATATCAGTTTCATGATAGCCAACAAAAATAACCTTTATTTGTTCTTATATCACTTTGTTATTGGGTGGTTTCAAAGCAAGTTCATCTTACTTATCCATTTCTTCTACTTTGTGGGCAATCTCAATCCAGTGATTTTTGTCTATCCAAACAATTCAAAGTCTGGCATAGAAATATTGTCATTTTTCCTTGAATTTTCATGAATTTTGTTTTAATTTTAATGGAGGCTGAGTATTAGGTAGAGGTTTACTATTAAGTAGAATTGGAGAGAGACTATTTGTGTGACTCTTTGCTTCGATATCCTCATACATAAAATAGAAATAATAATACTTTACTGCTTATCTCTCCAGTTATTGTGAAAAAGGCTTTGCCAACTTCCAAGTGATATATAAATGTGATTTAGCATTAATTAATTCATTCAAGAGGTAATTATTAATATTTGCAAGGTTACTATGCTGCCTGCTAGATTAAAAAAAGACAAATATCACCTACTCTTGATTATTATGGGAAATTTATCTTTGTTAGCGATATTAAGAGTATATCTTGCTGTGTCTTTCCAGTTATTTCTTTGGTGCAATAATGAGATATTTTATGAATAGATTTTCAGCACATTTTTAGTATACTGGGGTCCTGTCAGTCAAGTTTTCTTTTCCTGAATGCCTCAAGGAGAGACTGAATTTTGGAAGAAACTTTATCATTATTGTGTACTTTATTATCACTACTACTTATAATAGGAACAGAGTCTGCTACTGATGTGATATGGGAATATCTGAGATTGAGATTTCATTAATTATCTTTAATCATTTTCTGCTCTGCTCATACAAGTAGCATCTCTAATATTTAGAAATTCTACCCTAATGTATCAATTATAATTAATTCCTATTTTACAATTTATCACATGATTTTTCTTTTATTAAAGCATTATTAAGGAGTAAGATAAGTATAGAAAGGACAACAGTCTTGGAGTTGAGGTAAGGAAATGTTTTCCCCTTCTTCATTTTCTGTTTATGCTTGTTGTTTTTTTTTTCTCTTTCTTCTCTTACCCCTATGGCAGTTGTGCTGAATACTGATAACACAGTCTTTGGCCAATCCACAACCACAGGCAGTCATTCCAGGATAATTAATTCTGGAAACAAACAGTTGATTGCCACTTTTCAGGTACCAGGAGACTTAGGTACATACTCACCTCTGGACATTTAAAGAGATTGCAGTGTTAACGGGGTATTTCAATTCCAACCCTTCTTTTGTTAATACTGCCAGTTTGCATTGAGCCAAATTGGTGCTGACAGCTGGCCAGATGCTGCCAGTGCCAGTCAGCAGGACTTCATTCTCTCTAGAGCATCTGGCTAGCTGGGAGTTTTGAAGCAATTTCCTAGGACAACCTCAACTTGAAAAAGAAATGTGACACAAGATAACAACAAGGGCATTTGGTCACTTCCATGCTATGTCCATTAACCATCTTCTAAAAATACATAGGTAGACCTGATGGGTGAATTTGGCATTTCATTTGTTAAATCAATGGGAATTTCTTTATTTAAGATGTTAATTTACATATTAAATACTAATAATAAATACATTTGTATCTCATAGAACTTCTTTAAGAACTTCTAGTACAGATAATACACAATAAATCCTAAAAATATCAGAGTTAGAAGAAGCCTCACCAACTGACTCATTTAATACATTAAGTAACTCAAGGGAATTCCCACTCTAGCATACTTGACAAGGTCATGCAGCCTCTGCATGATGACCTCCACCATGACTCTATGGGATTGTCCATTCTATTTTTGTTTGGCTCTAATTATTAGGAAGGTTTTGTGTTTTTGCTTTTTCCTTAAATCAAATCTAAATTTGCCTTTTTGTAATTTTTATTCATAGATTAATCATAGTCCTTTCACCTTTTGGTGCCCATACAGAACAAAGCTAATTCCTCTTCCACACAATTGTCCTTCAAATGCTTCAGGACCATCATCTTCTATAATCTAAGTATTCCTAGGTCATTCAACAATATCTTAGATGACATGAACTCAAAACCCTTCACTGTCCTTTTTTGCCCCACTCAGATACTTTCCAGATCATCACTATCTTTCCTATACTGTGGCACTCAAAACTGAACATAATATTCAAGAAATGACTGTACCAGGACATAGTACAAAGAGACTTTCATCTCATTAATGCTAGAAGTCATGCATCTCTCAATGCAACCCTAGATCATATCCACTTTGTTTTGGCTGCACCACCATACTGCTGCCTCACATTGAGTTTCCAGTCAACTATAATATCTATATCTCTTTCATATTGCTATTTAATCATGCTTTCTCCCAGATTATACTCCTGAGTTTGATTTTATTTCACCTAAATATAAGATTTTGCATTTATCTCTGTTGAATTTCATCCTAATACATTCAACCTAAAGCTCTTATTCATCTGGACACACACACACACACACACACACACACACACACACACACGAGAGGGGGAGAGAAAGAGAGAGAGAGAGGGAGAGAGAGAGGGAGAGAGAGAGGGAGAGAGAGAGAACATTTATTAATAACTTACTATGTTCCAGGCACTGTGCTAAGTAATAGGGATAAAAATAAAAGCAAAATTAAGACAATTTCTACCCTTAAGAGATTTGCATTCTAATGGGAATGAAAACATAAAAAAGAAGTTGGAAAATGTGTATACGTGAGGAGAGAGTATGCACATGGGAGCCAGGTATCAAAGTCTGGTGTTAGGAGAGGATTTGGGAAGGAAGTGAACATTGCTGGCTTGGGCACTCCCTTAGATGGAGCTTCCAGGTCAGACTTCACCAATTGGAGTAGAGAGCAAGAGAGGAAGTGGCATCACCAGGGTAAAAAGCAATCTGGTTCAAAGGTGGAAAAGTCTGTAGAGTCAGGAGTAGAGCTGGGACGGATCTTTTGGGATCTTAAATATATCATCCTGAATATCAGCTATTTTGCTCATTTGTTTTATCTTCAAATTGAATAAGCATGCAATCTCTACCTTATCTAAGTAATTAATAAAAATTTCAGCAACACAAGCCTTAACACTGATATTTGGGACATTCTACTGGAGACTTCCTGCTAAATCATTATCGAAACAACCATGGCTATTCCATCTACCTAGTTCTCAATTTAATTGCATCATCTTCTCATCCACATCTCTCCTTTTCTCAAAAGAATAATAGAAAATACCTATCAAAAGTTGTAGTATTCTGGAAACCCTATACATACACACACACATATAATATATATGTATATAGATAGAGAGATAAATAGATAGCTATAGAGAGAGCATTTTCCTTTTCTACTTGTTCAATAACCCCTCTTTAAAAACAAAATAAGATTATTCTGGCAAACCCTGTTCTTGATGATGCTCCCTAACCATTATTTTACTGATCCATTTTGATATTTTCCCAGAAATAGAAGTCAAGCTTTCTGGCTTATTGTTCATGAGGGCCAGGTAACTTGAATTTGTCAGTGATAATGTAGTGCTTTCTTACTATCCCTTTATTTATCTTGAGCATCAATTCCCTATAAACCATTTCCCTCCATCATTTCCAGTGTACATGTCAATATTGGCCAAAAAAAAAATCAAAATAGCACCTTTGCCTCTCTCTACTTAGATGTCATCATCCTCTGTCACCCCAACCCCAGGATTAGTCCTTTCATTGATCTTTCTCTTACTTTCAAAATAGTACATGCACAGGTGCACATGCACACACACATGCACGAACATTTCCTTTCAAATACCTTATCTTTCTTTGATAACCTCAGTATTTATTTTTATTTTTTTAATTAATGTATTTTGATTTATCAGTAATCATTTCCATATGCTTTTGAGTTTAAAATTTTTCTCCCCCTTCCTCCCCACCACCCTCCCCAAGACTGCGCACAATCTGATATAGGCTATACATTTACATTCATATTAAACATATTTTCACATTAGTGATGTTGTAAGTAAGAATTAAAACCAATAGGAGGAACCATCATAAAGAGGAAACAAAACTCAACAGAAGAGAAAAAAATAGCAATTCTACTTCCATAGTTCTTTCTTTGGATGTGGATAGCATTTTCCATCACAAGGCCTCTGGAGATGTCTTAGATCCTTGTATTGCCAGGATGGGTTAAGTTTATCAATGTTAGTCATCACACAACATGGCTGTTATTATGTACAATGTTCTCTTGGTTCTGCTCACTTTACTCAGCATCAGACCATACAAGTCTTTCCAGGTTTTTCTGAAGTCAGCCTGCTCATCATTTCTTATAGCACAATAGTATTCCATCACATTCATATACCACAACCTGCTCAGCCATTCCCTAATTGATGGGTATCCTCTCAATTTCCATTTCTTTGCCACCACAAAAAGAGCTGCTATAAATATTTTTATACATGTGGGTCCTTTTCCCATTTTTATAATCTATTTGGGATATAGCCCTAGAAGTGCTATTGCTGAGTCAAAGGGTATGCACATTTTTATAGCCCTTTGGGCATAGTTCCAAATTGCTCTCCAAAATGGTTGGATCATTTCACAACTCCATCAACAATGCATCAGTATTCCAATTTTCCCACATCTTCTCCAACATTTATCATTTTCCTGTTTTGTCATGTTGGCCACTCTGATAGGTGTGATGTGGTACCTCAGAGTTGTTTTGATTTGCATTTCTCTAATCAATGGTGATTTAAAGCATTTTTTCACATGACTATAGATAGCTTTAATTTCTTCATCTGAGAACTGTCCATATCTTTTGACCACTTTTCAATTGGGGAATGGCTTGTATTCTTATAAATTTGACTTAATGCTCTACATATTTTAGAAATGAGGCCCTTATCATAGATACTGGTTGTAAAAATTCTTTCCCAATTTTCTACCTTCCTTCTAATCTTAGTTGCATTGGCTTTGTTTGTGCAAAAACTTTTCAATTTAATGTAATCAAAATTATCCATTTTGCTTTTTGTAATGTTCTCTATCTCCTGTTGGGTCATGAATTCTTCTGTTCTCCATAGATCTGATAGGTAAACTATTCCTTGCTCTCCCAGTTTGCTTATAGTATCAGCCTTTATATCTAAATCATGAACCCATTTTGACTTTATTTTTGTATATGGTGTGAGATTTTGGTCTATGCCTAGTTTCTGCCATACTCTTTTCCAGTTTTCCCAGTAGTTTTTTTTTTTTTTCAAAGAGTGGGTTCTTATCCCAGAAGCGGAGGTCTTTGGGTTTATCGAATAATAGATTACTATAGTTATTTACTACTGTGTCTTGCATATTTAACCTATTCCACTGATCCACCACTCTATTTCTTAGCCAGTACCAAGCAGTTTTGATGATTGCTGCTTTATAATACAATTTAAGATCTGGAATGGCTAGGCCACCTTTCCCTGCATTTCTTTTCATTAGTTCCCTTGATATTCTGGACCTTTTGTTCTTCCAAATGAATCTTGTTATTATTTTTTCTAACTCTACAAAACAATTTTTGGTAGTTTGATTGATATGGCACTGAATAAGTAAATTAGCTTAGGTAGAATATATTAGTTCGGCCTACCCATGAGCAACTAATGTTTTTCCAACTATTTAGATCTGACTTTTTTGCGTGAAAAGTGTTTTGTGATTGTGTTCATAGAGTTCCTGGGCTTTTTTTCGGGAGCTAGACTCCTAAATATTTTATAATGTCTACAGTAAGTTTAAATTGAATTTCTCTTTCTATCTCTTGCTGTTGGGCTTTGTTGGTAATATATAGAAATGCTGATGATTTATGTGGGTTTATTTTATAGCCTGCAACTTTGCTAAAGTTGTTTATTATTTCAAGTAGTTCTTTTACTTGATTCTCTAGGATTCTCTAAGTATAACATCATGTCATCTGCAAAGAGTGATAGCTTTGTTCCTTCTTTGCCTACTCTAATACCTTCAATTTCTTTTTCTTCTCTTATTGCTAAAGCTAACATTTCCAATACGATATTGAATAACAGTGGTGATAATGGACATCCTTGTTTCACCCCCGATCTTACTGGAAATGCCTCTAGCTTGTCCCCGTTACATATTATGCTTACTGGAGGTTTTAGGTAGATGCTATCCATTATTTTAAGGAAGACTCCATTTATACCTATGCTCTCTCGTGTTTTTAATAGGAATGGGTGTTGTATTTTGTCAAAAGCTTTTTCTGCATCTATTGAGATGATCATGTGGTTTCTGTTAGTTTTGGTGTTGATATGATGAATTATGCTGATAGTTTTCCTAATATTGAACCAGACCTGCATTCCTGGTATAAATCCTACCTGGTCATAGTGTATTATTCTCGTGATCTGTTGCTGAAATGTATTTGCTAGTATTTTGTTTAAAATTTTTGCATCTATATTTCTAGAGAAATTCATCTATAATTTTCTTTCTCTGTTTTGACTCTTCCTGGTTTAGGTATCAGCACCATATTTGTATCATAAAAAGAATTTGGTAAGGCTTCTTCTTCACCTATTTTCCCAAATAGTCTATATAGTATTGGAATTCATTGTTCTTTAAATGTTTGATAGAATTCGCATGTAAATCCATCTGGCCCTGGAGATTTTTTCCTAGGGAGTTCATCAATGGCTTGTTCAATTCTTTTTCTGAGATGGGGTTATTTAAGTATTTTACTTCCTCTTCTGTTAATCTGGGCAATTTATATTTTTGTAAATATGTATCCATTTCACTAAGATTGTCAAATTTGTTGGCATATAGTTGGGCAAAATAATTCCTAATTATTGTTTTAATTTCCTCTTCCTTGGTGGTAGCTTCAACCTCAGCTCATTTTAAGTTTTAGTGTCTTAACTCTGTTGTTACAGGTCTATGCCACACTCTTCAATTCATCCTGTTATGTACCTCCTCTGCCTTATGTATTCTCTACATCACTTTTAAAAATCTTAGTTGATTTGTGAATGCCATGTGTATTCATACTAGTCTTTTCAGAGAACTCCCATTTTTCCTCCTTATTGCATATTTCACTCTGTGCCTATTTGATTGCATTTTTGATGATTCCCTGTTCCTCCTGGAATGACAGTCCCCCTAGACTTTAAGTCCATGGAATCTTCTTCTTACCTTTCCTCTTAGCACAAAATCTAGGAAGGATAATCATTTCTACCTCAGTAGCCATTTTTCTTATGAATAAAGATCAGATCCAGAATAGACTTGCACCTTATTGGTTCTTCTACCTTTCAAAAGATGAAATTATCATTAAGGCAGGGAAAGAAGTTATTAGATGGTCTATTTTTGTCAAAGAAATCTCCAACAGATTTCTAAATACTTAAAGTCCTTCATCACTACTCTTTCATGTTTCTAGACTAGGCCTTTATTCTGTTTCATGAATGCCTCATCTATTTCCATTGTCTGTTCAAGTGGGTTACAGTACACTCCGAAGACAAAAAAACTTATCTTACTCTATTGATCTTTACCTAAATTCTCACTACCATATAACATCTCCTCTGGTTCCTGGATGTCTTCAGATGAATCTGCCTTCCAAATATGCATTGTTCCCCTTCCCATTAAAATTTGCCTATTAGATTTGTTCTACTCATCTTGAGCCATATTATAGCGATGAGCTTCAGATCCTTAAATTTTAATTATATATATGAAGTCAAATGTTTTCTTTCTGGACGACTTCTAGTTCCCCTTGCTTTCCAAAATCTGATTAAGACCTATTTTTATGCATTATTATATATTGCTGCCCTTATTGCACTATACACTCCAACCAAACCAGCCTTCTTGTTTCTCTTCAGAGACCATAATCCATCTCCCATCTCTTGGCCTTTTCATAGGCTGTTCCTCACACCTGGAATGTATTCTCTCCTCACCTCCACTTCTTTTAATCCCCAGCTTCCTTTGAAACTCAGCTCAAATACCATCATATTTATCTACTTCTTTTCC
Organism: Vombatus ursinus; assembly: GCF_900497805.2. NCBI lineage: Eukaryota > Metazoa > Chordata > Mammalia > Diprotodontia > Vombatidae > Vombatus > Vombatus ursinus. The sequence goes on along the minus strand of NW_020950792.1, from coordinate 4,745,711 downwards.
ACTCCCCCAACTAGTGTTCTTCCCAAACTTCCCAAAATGTATACACATATACACACATACTTGTTGTAAATGGTGTGTCTTTCATTAGAATGTAAGCTTCTTGAGGGCATTTCACTTTTATCTTTGTATTCCCAGAACCAGTCACAATTCCTGGTCCATGGTAGGTAATAAACAAATGCTTATTGATTAAATGATTTATTACATAGTTTAACCCTCCTCTGATCTTCTAGGGAACTCAAGTCTATTCTTCATTGCAACTACTCTATACTAAATAGCTTGGTGGAGGTACATAAGCAGTTTTATCACGTAATATCTATTGACTATAAATTTGTTTTAGGAGTTAAAGTGAGAATTATAAACTTATATATAATATTTAGAAGTTTAAAGATGTTTCTCTGAAAAAAAAAAAGCCAATATAGAGGCAGTATGGTCTAATGGTTAATGTGATGATTTTGAAATGAGGAGGACTTGTTTCTAATATTTATTATCTGTGTGATCTTGGGTTAGTCATTCAATCTGTATATGTCTCAGGCAACTTACTGGGACTTACATATTATGCCACTAGTGAATTGTGATCTATGTTGGTATAGAGAGTTTCCACAGAGGGAATCCCAGATGCCAACAAAATCATGGTCTATACCTGTACATGCAGACTACTTTGATGACCATGACAGAATTGATTAATTATAGCTTAGTAAGAATCAGCCATTTGAAAAAAGTGACTAATTGTTCATCAGAAAGACTAGGTCAATCAAAACTTTAAAGCTAGTCTACGGGCATCGATATAATCTTGCTTAGCATTAAGGACCACTGTGGACACTTTTTGTTACATGCATCTTTGCCAAATGGATTATGATAAAACTATGATAAAAATTCCAAAGAATAAGAAAATGATAAGGTATCAATAAAATATTTAGGAAAATAATTATCAGCCAATCAGCAAGCATTTTGTTTAGTATTTAATGCCATTGAACCTATTTTAGATAACTTCATGAATAGTTGGTATGTTTTCAGTTCACCTAGATATAGACCAGACAGAAGTGATAGACGTGATACCTGAGGTCCCAGGAATAATTCGCAGAGCTTTCCCATTTAGTAACATAAGCAATATCTTTAAAGTAGTAAATATTGCTACAATGGAGAGCCACATCAAAATTTAACAGGTATGTCTGCAGAAAACATGAAGTGGATTTTTCAGTTTTCACAGCATTCTCCAAGTGCAGCATTCACTTGCCTTCTCAAAATGTCACTGAAATCTATATACACTTATTGAGGAGTTACCAGAAAACTAATAAAGCCTAAATCTTCTGAGTTGTATTTCTACCTTTTTTCTTTTGTACTAGTATCAATCATGTCTGAGTAAACATATGCCCACTTACCTTAAATAGATTTTTGCTTTGCTCAGAGAAATTCTTTATACTCCTAAGTATTTGATATAAAATCCTGGCTTTTACTTTATAGTAAACACTGATCCTCAAATCAAAATTGTGTTCATTCAGTAGCCAACTGATATTTATTAATTACCTACTATATGCAAGGTGCTGTGAAGGACACAGATAAACTCAGTACTTGCTCTCAAGACACTTGACTAGAAGAGTTAAGAAAAATACACAAATAATTACAGTTAAAAAGTAGCTGTACACACTAAGAATGGTAAACACTAAGAATAGAAAGGAATAACTGCTGACTGAGTTGATCAGAAAGATATCATGGAAACTGATGCAAAGCAAAGGAAGTAGAACCAGGAGAACATTGTACACAGTAATAGCAATAGTGTAAGATGATCAACTGTGAATGACTTAGATCTTCTCAGTAATACAATGATCTAGGACAATTCTGAAGGACTCATGATGAAAAATGTTATCCATTTGCAGAGAAAGAACTGATGGAGTCTGAATACAGATAGGAACATACTTTTTAAAACTTTATTTTTCTTATTTTATTTTTGTCTGTGTTTTCTTTCACAATGTGACTAATGTGAAAATGTTTTGCATGGCTACACATGTATAACCTACTTCAAATTGCCTTCTCAATGAGGAGGTAGAGAAGAGAGGAAAAGAGATTAATTGGAACTCAAAAATTTAAGAATGAACATTAAAATATTTTACATGTAATTGGAATATATATATGTGTGTGTGGGTGGGTGTGTATGTATATCTCATATATATACATATTTATGTATATCATATGTGCATATATGTATGTGTGTGTATATATGTGTGTGTGTGTGTATATATACATATATATGTATATAAACACATACATACATATCTATGAGAGAATATACCATGGCAGTGATAGCATTAGAACTGAGGCTTTGAGGTTGAATAGGAGTTTCATAAATAGAGATTGAGAGGGAGAGGAAGTTGGGAGGAAAATGATGATGATGATGATGACAACGACGAAGCACTTACATAGCACCTACTGTGCACCAGGAAATATGCTAAATGATTTACAAATATTATCTCATTTTAACCTCACAAAAACCTTGAGAGATAAATGCTATTATTTACCCTTATTTTACAGTTGAAAAAACGGAGGCAAATAGAAGTTAAGTGACTTGCCCTAGGTCACACTGCTAGTAAGGTCTAAGTCCAGAGGTGACCTCGGTTCTTCCTGACTCCAGGGCCAGTGTTCTATCTATTCTGCCATGTAGCTGCCTGCCTTATGCATTGGGCATGAGTAAGGCATCAGAAAAACAGAGTACTTGTTCAGGGAATAGTGCACAATTCACATTATTCAAAGCATGGCATTTATGTAGAGAATTAGCAAGAGATAAGCTTTGAAAGGTAAGTCGGAGCCAAATGATAGAGGACTTTGAATGGCAGTGTAAAGCAAAACTGAGGTTTTTGACAATGGAGTTTTCTGTAAAGGGGAATAAAAGCAACTAAAATGCTACTTTGAGATTATTCTCTTGGTGTGCCAAATGGATTAGAGGAGGAGAGACAACAGGAATGAAAGGAAAGCAGGAGACAGGAGAATAGCACTAAAGAACAGAGGCAACAAGGAGAGGTTTTTGTTTTTTGTTTTTGTTAGGATTGAAGAGATATTTTCAAGAATTCGAGAGAAAGAAGGGAGAGAAAGAGATTGAAGATGAAAAAAAAGGAAGGAGATAATTGAGGCAGCTGAGTCCTGTCATGAGATGGGATGCAAAACATAGGTGGAGGGGTTAGCCTTGAAGAGGAAGAAAAATAGTTCTTTCTCTGAGGAAAGAATAAAGATGCAGAGATATTTCAAGGCCTGTGATGGTGATGTGATGACAAGGGAACTAGCAAGAAGCTCCTGCTGGATGAGCTCAACCTTCTGTATAAAGGGAGAAGTGTAGCTTGTATGTGTGTGTACATGAACACTAGAATGCAGATATCCACCCAAATCCCAAATATCTCATTATAACTCAACTTTAATCTTTATTCCCCTTGACATTTAAAAAAAATATTTTGCAATTAAAATATAGAAACATCTGAAGCCCAGATGTTCATTAGTACAGAAATTCAAAATGTCTCTTCTTTATGTCCTTCCAACAAATAATGGAATTTTAACATTAAAATAATAACTCAACAACATTATTAGGGTAGTGATGATGACATCATTTAAACAATGATACACATCAGTCTAATTGCCTATAGTGTGAAAAAAAAAAAAAGCGATCCTTACTCACCATTTCCATAGTTTAGCAAGCTAATACCACTTAGTCTTCTTCCACAAACCTTAACTCCCATATTTCCAACTGGACATCCTGCTAGTGTCTCAAAAACAACCTTCCCAAGGCCAAACTAATCTTTTTTCTTTTTTTTTTCTCTCAAAACCTGCTCCTTCACCTGATTTCTTGATTTCTGTTAATGACCCTACCATTCTTCCAGTCACTCAGGTAAAACATCTCAGCCTTATTTTTACTTCTCCCTGTGTCTCAGACACTATATCCTATCAGCTACTAATTCCTGTTCATTCTACCCCTACAATGCATTGTCTAACCACCCTTTCCTTTTCATTCTCATAATCATACTCCTATCTTAGATCCATATTGTTCCTTGCCTGGCTTATTGTATTATTTTCTTGTAACAGTTTTCCTTGATTCTACTTTCTCCTTTCTCTAGTCAAAACCTATACACTGTTGCTGTCATAAACTTATTAAAATGTACCTCTAATGGAAGATATAGGTAAAATGCTGTATAAAACTCAAAGTGCTACATAAATGCTAGATCTGTTTATTGTTACTCCAATTCTTTTAAAAAATATTACATATCAAATTGTATCCCAGACTCCTGAGCCTGTCATTTAAGGTCCTCATACTTTGGCCACAACCTATATTTCCAGTCTTCCAAAGAGGAAGGTCTATTTCTTTTTTTCAGGCAATTTTTTTTTAGGTGGCTCATGGGAAATGCAACCAGACCCCAAGATTTCAAACAGTAATAAATGAATTGAAGGCTGTGATGTGAAGTATATCACTTTAAACTACTAGCCTGAAAGCATTATTAATAATAATAATACTACAGTAAGCACTTTGTAAAGGATATTCTTGTTCATTATTTTGTTTGATACTTAAAACATTTCTGTGAGGGAGGTAAAACAGGAATTGTTCTCATTTTACAGATTCAGAAATGGAGATTCAGGAGATAAAGTGCCATGTGTAAAATGAACACATAATTACCTACAGAACCAAAGTTTTCCAACTGCTAATCTATTGTTCCTTCAACTACAACTGTGATGCCTTCTTTAATTTTAGTAAGACTCTAGGTTTATCAGAAAATCAGACCAGACTTGGAATCAAAAGTTGATCTAGTTAATCTGTCATGGGTGGATGGATCATTTTTTGTTACAAATCATTATTCCAGAAGTTTCTATCTGGTACTGGTTGGATTCTATGATTTTCAATTTATACTACATCAAAAAGCTCCAATGAAATCTGTTTGTTTCCCATGGACACTGTGTAAAACAGAGAAAATCTGACTCATTGGCTTCTACGCCAAGTTTAAGTATATAGCCCTTGTGAAATGGAGGCACATAAACAGTGTGGTGACTTTTTAAAGCTGTGTAAAGAGGGATAGACCAAATCCCTTTATACAACATATTGAAAATTTGCTTTTGTGTGTGTTTCTTTCACCTCCAATCCTATTGTGGCAGTATTTCAGATGCAAGGTGACATGTACTTCCAATATTTTCCCTCTTAATCCCTGAAGTATAAGCACGCATTACGTGGAGCGGGCTTAGCTGATTACTTTTCTGCTATAAGTGTAAATGCAGCTTCTCATATACAATTTCACATACCACACTGTAGACAATGAGAGTGTGTAAGCCTGTATGATCATAAAAACAAATGCATGTGCTTATTGGAGCTGCGTACTCAATTTGCTTTGTAACTCAAGCTACACACTTTTGAATTAGGACAGGCCTGCACAAATAACCATCTGTGGCCCACCAAAGGATTTCGGATAGCCAGTGAAAAATGAAGGGTTGCCACTGCACAGTCTTCTGTTTGTCACGTGACCCACCGCAACCAACCATCATCAGTCTGTCTCTAGTCTAACCTATCTGCAGCCCGAAGAAGTTTAGCCTGTTTTAATTTCGGCACCTGCCTACTACCAAGTTGCGCAGATCTGAATTAGAAAGACATGACATTACTTTGATTATCTTCTTTAAAATTAAATAGTTATTCTAATATTCTCAATTCTACTAATTAAATTCTCAATTCTGAGTCTGAAATATTGGAAACTAATTTATTTCATTATTTTAAGATAATATTTCACTGACTTTCTATTTAGTATGAATGGATTTGCAATTAATGGATGGAGTAGATTCTTAAGCTTTGTCCTGAATGTTTTCATTAGTGCTTTACATGAAGTTTTGAGGACTTTGGAAAAGCCACATTACATCTCTGGGCCTCAGTTTCTTCAAATCTAAGTTGAGACAATTCATAAATTTCAAGTTAAAAGGGACCTTACGGGATATCTAGTCCAATCACCCACTTTACAGATAAGGAAACTGAGGCCTAGAAAGGTAAAGTGAATTCCATTAGATTGCAAGCTCCTTGAAAGAAGCAATTATCTTTTGCCTTTGTGTCCCCAGCACTTAGCACCAATGCCTGGCACCTAGTAGACAATTCACAAATGCTAACTAACTGAAGAACAAAGGTCAAACAATTAGTAAATGACATACCCAGAATTTGAATCCAGATCTTCTGACTTGCAATCTAGTGCTCCTTCCACTGAACAACTCACAGCTCGATTAATTTCAAGATCTCTTCGAGTTTAACATTCTATGTATCTAAGAAGGTTGTTGTTGTTGTGTTGAAATTATGTATAGAATCCAGTGATCAGCAATCCACCTTAACCTTTACTAAAGAGGCTAACTAAACTGTAGAAAATATTATGGAAATTTTAAAAATTGGCTAAAATTACACAAGAATAAAATCCACTCATTTTTGTTTTTAACAGTTTTCATTTGTTTTTCCTAATGCATTAAATCAGGATCTTTTTTTTGTCTAAGATAAATGTCTTGCTGTTAATAACAGGAAAAAAGCATTTATATGTGTATATGCATTCTGTATTTACATATATATTTGTGAACTGTGATAGTATTTCAAATTAATATTATTTTCTACATATCTAGTACATGAGTGCATTTTAGTTACCATGTTAACAGATTAAAAGAGGCTCTTAATGGGTGAAAAGAACATAAGACTGAAACTATTTAAAAATCTACTCTAAACATGCTGGAACATAGTAAATGCTTAATACGTAACTTTTTCCTTCCTTTAAAAAGTTTTTCCTATTTTTTCTGGCTATAGCCTCTCAAGATCACAAGGCCATAAGACATTTAGGATTAATGTATTTTCTGCCCCACCTGAATTTGTTTTCAAATCATTTTATGGTTAAAGAGGATGCAGAATATAACAAGGGTGAATTCTAAGCTGAGATCTATACTCTTTAAAAAGGATAGGCAGAAAAGTATAGTACAATGAACATTAAACTGAAAAATTGGGGAGTAGGGGAGATACCTTGGCATTACCATTTATTCATCATATGATTTGGGGGCAAGGTAAAACATTTTTAAGTCTTATCTTCCTCATCTGTAAAATAAGAAAGTTCAGTCTGATGATCCCTAAAGTACTTTCTAGCTTTAGAAATTTTCAGGTGTCAAAATGCCTGTAGAAAATGTTTGTTTTGCCTGAAGGCCAAGTTGTGTGAGTTTTCTGGAGGCTGCAGGAAAGTATGTTTTGGGTGGGATTGCAGAGAGCTGGGTCCCTCAGGATAGAAAATCATTGCCAGAGGCCATTTTTATACATTTATGCATATAGTTCCAAAAAACACTGCAATTTTTTGTATTTGATATGAAACTATATATTTTTCCTCAAACTTCATTGGATTCTTTCTAGTACATTTCTGCACTAGAGTCTAAAAATAAAGAAGGACATGAAATTCAACCCAGAAATAATTTCTTAAGCATATATGCCTTTTTAAGCAGACTTGAGAATTGCTTGAAGTATTGCTCAGGCCTATAAATGATATTTGCTATAACATTTTTCTTTGAAATTGTTTCCTTTAGGCTTTGATTTCTTTCCTTTTCTTTCAACCTCCCTCCTCCTCCTACTTCTTTGCATACCTATATGCTTGAACATCTTTTCACCAAGAGAATAGTGAGCTTTAAAATATGAATAGGTAGATTTATTTTGCTTTGATATAACAGATGCTTCCCAACAAATACCAAGTCACTCTTTGCAAATTTCATTCAAAAATAAAAACAAAATTGTTAAGAGAAAGGATGGCTGTGTCTATATAGCTTCAGCAATAATTGTAATTGATCAGTTCAGTTGTGGGCCTCATCATTTTGACTTTATATTTTATGTAAATTACATATTTACATGTACTTTATATTACATTTGTAGTTTCAGATCTGGTGTATATATAGTATTCATTTGATTCTTCTTTCTTTACTCTGTTTCATTTCATGTCTTTCCACATTTATCTGATTTATTCATTCCTTAGGGGGTAATAATATTCCATTAGTTTCACATACCATACTTTGTTTTCACCTTTTCCCAATCATTGGGTATATAATTTGTATCCAGCTTTATGTTATCAAAAACAATACAGCTATGATTTTTGTTTTGTACATATGGATCCTTTCCCTGAATAAATAACTTCCTTGACAATATAGTCGTGAGGAGTGGTTCTCTGGGGCAAGCTAAAGCCTCTCCAATAGTGAACTTTCCCATCATTTAGCAGCTTTGATAGTTGAATGGGTATGAGGTGGTACTGCAGTATAATATTAATTTCAGTGATTATTAGTAATTTTGAACATTCAGTTGTTTATTGATTTTTTTTCCTTTCGAAAACCACTTGCTTATGTCCTTTGACTACATTTGAATTGGGAAATGGCTCTTGATCTTATAAAATTATGACTGTTTTTCACCAAACTGCAGTTCAGTTTTTCCAGCAGTTCTTGTCTTACACAGTATTGTTTCATGTAGTGGTTTCTATGCCTGGGTTTATCAAACATTAGATGACAGTGAACTTTTATCTCTAAGCTGTTCTTACTTAACCTATTGTACTTACCTGTTTTTTAAATCCAGTAGCAGATATGTTTGATAATTACTGCTTTGTGGATTGGGTATCACCAACCTTTCTTTCTTGATATGGTTTTAATTATACACATGCTGCCTACTATTTCTTATTCCTCTAAATTAATTTTGTTACTATTTTGTATAATTTTATAAGGTTTCTCTTTCATAATTCGAATGGTGTAGTATTAAAACTATAATATCATAAATTTTGCTTTACTAGTGTGATTTTTTTTTAAGTTGGGCAGTGGGGGTTAAGTGACTTGCCCTGGGTCACATAGCTAGTAAGTGTCAAGTGTTTGGTCTGAGGCCGGATTTGAACTCAGGTCCTCCTGACTTCAGGGCCAGTGCTCTATCCACTGCACCACCTAGCTGCCCCTTAGTGTGACTTTTTTTTTAATTTTATAGGTATTAAGTATATATCTCCAAAATGATTGTCTTCATTTATCTCTGCAAAAATGTTTTGGATTTGTTTTGGTTTAAATTCTAAGTGTGTCTTGATAAGTTAACTCTAAGGTATTTACTGTACATTATGATCTTAAATGGAACCAACACATTTCTTGCATTTAAAAAAATTTATTATTTTTGTTTTAAGCATTCAGTTTTATTGTTATATAATTGGGTATATCTATGATGTTTTCCTTATTTCCTCTCTCTTCATTATAAATTCTCCCTTTTCATTTTAAAATTTTAATGTTATTTTATTCTACCAAAATATTATTACTATATTATCCAAAAGGGATAAATTAGACAATAGTTTATCAGTTTTGTTGGTTATTTTAAAACACTTTTTTCATTTATTTCTTTAATATTCTTTTTATTTTCTGTTTTCTTTTTTTCTTATGGTCAATATTTCTATTTTCACATACAAATCAAAGAGCAATAGAAAAGCATTTTTATATCTAACAACTTATGTGAATATACAGAGAGTCCAAAAGTCTTAGTGAAGTTTTAAGCTTCTTTGGCTTAAACTCCACTAAAACTTTGGGGTCACCATACATTTCTGTGAATGTGTCTTTGTGTGTATAAAATTCAAATTCTGTTCTGTGTTTTTAAAAGTGGCACATAATTTTTCTGACCATACATAAAATACTTCGGGAGAAACAAATTACTTTTACACTATTTATTAATCATATATCATATTTATATAGTGCTTTATAATATATGAAGAGACTGTCCTTATAACACTGTTGTAAAGAAAGAATTATCATTATCTTGCCCATTAGGAAACAAAAGGACAAATGGGTTATATAATCTGCCTAAAGTCACAAATCTACTAAGTAGCAAATTTAAAACTAGAGCTCAAATCTCCTAATTTCAGATGTAGGGATCTTTTTATTATTTCAAGTCATCTCTCTAATACATTTAGAGGGAAAATGTGACAGTGCAATAGATGGGACACAATATTCGGCAATAGAGAACCAAACTCAATTCTGTCACTTTCTGATTTGTATTATACTTTAAATGAAAGAATAATTGGTGTTGAAATTGCCTGGAACTGTTGACATGTCTTTCAAAAATTTTAGACTATTTCTGAAAATAAGTTCCTTTTTCATTTTTTTTCTTTCTGAACAAGCAAAATAATACTATTTCTGGCATTGAAGGATAAAAACTACTAGTTCAATGGTTACAGCACTGGACCTGGGGTCAGGAAGACCTGAGTTCATATATGACTTTAGAAGCCTCACTTTCATGTGACTCTGGCAAGTCACTTAAATACTGTTTACCTCAATTTTTTCATCTTTGAAATGGAAATAATAATGGTACCTACTTCTCAGGGTTATTGTGAGGATAAAATTAAATAGCTGTAAAGCTCTTTGAAAATCTTAAAAAAAAAGCTATGCAAATGCTATTATAGTTGTTATTATTAAGAAATAGAGCATTTTTCTTCATTAAAAAAATCAAGATTTATATACACACATATTTTTTACACATTTATCCATTTTTCTGGTCCATTACAAATGGTTTAAAAACTTGACCCGGAGTCCTTTGTTATTCCCAAGATTAATTTAAAATACTTCAAAAGTTTTTCAATCTGTATCTAATTTCACTTGAAGTAATATAGATTCAGTAGAGTTGGAGAACATAAGAAAAGATGAATGGTTTGTGAATCAATAACTGCTGATGCTGCAAATGAAATCATGTATTAATTTGTCAGACACTTAGAGTATCTTTAAGTATGCTTCCCAGAAAAGGATAATATTATAACCTAATGCAAATCTTTTCCTAAAGCTTGAAAAAAGAGCTGTAATATTACTTCAGATGGAATATTCAAATACGGAAATAGATCTTTAATCTCCTTTTAGAGATTGGGAAGTTTCTCATGCTGTGATGATTTCTAACATTTCAAGGATACAAGTGAACGCTGCACCCAGTCACCTCCCTCTGGCCATGAGACAAGCAAGCCCATCTTCTTTCTCAATCATGATGTGCTTTCCTCAGTTCCTCTTCAAAGTTCCTTATTTGTTACATGTTCAAGTCTGCTCACACTGATAACATACCTGCTATCGCCCTTCAAACAGTATGGATTTTTAATTCTTCACAGACTGCAATGTTCCATGACATCTAGTCATATGACAGCATCAGTAAAATATTGGTATTAAAACGATGGGTCTTTATTTCTATGAGAATTTTGAGGTAATTCAAGAAGTTTTAAAATTCTCTAAAATGCAATTCAGCGCATGTTCTTCCTCCTGGCCCAACTCATTAATTTGCACTATTTATCATCTATATATGTATACATATACACCCATATATATGCACATCTCTCTACATATTAATATATGGTATAGATGCATGTGTGTGTGGTGTGTTTGTGAGTAGAAAGACAGAGACACGTGTGTGTATAGGCAGCATGATATATAGGAAGAAAGGGAAACAAGTATTTATTAAGTACCTATGTGCCAAGCACTGATGTAAGCACTTTATAAATATTATCTCATTATCTCATTTGATCCTCACAACAACATTGGGAGGTGGAAGCTATTGTTTTCCTCATTTTCTAGTTGAGGAAACTGAGGCTGATAGAATTTAAATGACTTGCCCAGGTCATACAGCTAATAAGTCAAACTTAGGTCTTCATAGCTGAAGGCCCAGCATTATTGACCTTGAATTCATTAAGATCTGTTTCATTCCTAACTCTGACACATACATTCTGTGCAACCCTGGTAAAGTCACTGAACCTCAATCTTCTAGCCAACTTTCTAAGACCATAAGTAGCAAATAAAGTGCTAAATTGTAGTGTTGGTCATCAGACATTTCCTCATATCAATGAAATCATAACCGTAGGAATATGTACACACATATATGTATGAATACATGAAGATACATATACACATATATATGTATATCCACCAACACCTAACATATATGTATGCACATATTTATTATCTTTCACCTCTGTCACAAATGCCTACATAAATATGTATGTGTGTACATGTGTGTATACACACACACTTATGGATAAGCTCTATTAGTTGTCCATATACCTATGTCAAAATCTGGGAAGAGCCTTCATTTTGTTTTCCTGCATGGATGATCAGGCAAAAATCTTTTGCATGGTTATGATTCACTTCAATGAGACGCTGCAATGTTCTTGGGCTTAATCCAATCAATTGAAGGTCATTTGTAAGCAGAAGCATGTGCATACTTTACCATCCATGGGGAATTGTTCTTTCACCAAGACTCATTGTTGGATTTCCTCCATCACATTAGCAAATACCTTTGGCAAACACCTCACTGTTATATGTCTTGCCTGGTAATTATGATCCAAGGTCATCTCTGTTATACTTTTTGAGGAATCATTCATATAGGATATGTTGATAAATATCAGTCAAGTTAAAATTATATTCCAGTACTTCATTTGACGTACTTGGAAAAACGAGGGATTTTTTGATTGTGAATACTCTGCACCTCTGTCGAGGGTCTTCATAGCTTAAAAGATTATAGCTCCACAGGTCCAAAGCTAGAAGAGACTTTAGATGCCATCTCATCTAATCCACTTATTTTATAGATCAAATTCAAACTCAAATGGACACGGAGGCCACTCACCCATACATAATAAGCCCTTTTGAGCCCCAGATTGACTTAGCTTTAAAATGTAATATTATCGGTTTTATTGGATCTTTATATGTTAAATAGTTCCCAATTACATTTTAATTTGGTTTAGTGCCCTCAGAAGTGCTATGGCCCCCATGCAGCAGGGCCTTGTCTTTGACACTTCTATATTGCAGATGATAAAATGAGTTGCAATGGCAAAATAAAATAAACAAAAATAATTTTCTTTCCTATTACCAACCGTCTTGCAATGGATCTCTCAAAATAGATAGGCTGGTTCTCAAATAACATTTTTCATCAGGACAGTATAAGAAACCTTTCCAGGTTGGTTGAAGTTTTAAGAAACCTAATTGTCGACCAAAGTAACTCTGGACTAAGAAGAGTTACTCCTCTGCCACGCACCAGGACAAAGGTCTCCCCTGCTCCCCAGAGCTAGTTTGGAGTCTACAAAGAAGTCCAAAGAAAGTGATCCGGGGGCTGTTGGAGGCCGGGTTTCGGCCCTCGAGGTCTCGCCTCTCCTAAGTTCCACTGGGGGAGGAAGGGGGATGTAATTTGCGAAGCTTCTGGAAAACTCCACAACTCGACATGAATACAGCCGTGTGGGCACTGCCTCCCTTCGTGACTCTCATGCTCCTTACCCGATGGCCTTTCCCAGTCACTGCCCCAGCCCAGTTCTCCTCAGGGGGCTGTACTTTAAATGATGGTCCTGGAGCTTGTCATTACCATCAAGATGATTTCGAATGGGTGCATGTTTGTTCTCAAGAGCCTCATTATTTGCCTCCTGAGATGCTTCAAGGGTTAAAGAGAAACATACCAACAAAGATCACATTCAAGATTACTATGATGTATGCCTCAAAATGGGTTGCAGGATAAATATCCTACTGAACTTATCAAAAGCATCCATATTAAATCATTATTTATATTGGTGACTTCAAATAAATATAAAATTGGGCACAGAGGAAGGTCATGAAAAATGTTGGAAAATATGGCTGAAGAATAAGAAACAAAAGTGACTCAATCATAGTTACTTTTTAAAGGAGAGTAAGAAGGCTTTGGAAACAGCAGACACCAAATAACACCACAAAAAATAAAATCTGAAGAAATGATTGCTTATCCATTTGGAGTTATTTCTACCTCAGTTGTATGTGATATAGACTTACTGAGGCAAATATCAAAATAAAATGTCAAACTAGGAGAAATAACATAATTGTATTGATGATGTGTAGTGCAATAAACCAGTTTTGACCTAAGTTCTTGATGCGAAGAAATGGGAAATGACAAAAGAATAGACAGAACACAGCCTGTTGTGTAATTTTTCTGAGAGGGATGGTTTCATGTATATCCAGGGCCCAGCACAGTACCTGGCATTGTTTGTTTTCTGATCGATCCTTATTTTCTAAGAAAGTTTATCCTCTACAATAAACAGACCCAGAGAACTTAGAGAAGGTTTTAGTCAATAGACTTTTGAGTTCTTTGAAAATGGGGAGAGATGGCAGCCAATAGCAACACTAGCTTGGAATATAAACTTATTTGTAATATTTCAGTGCCTCTGGAATCTCTTTAAAACTTTAAGTTTCAAATAAGGTCCAAATCTTCATTGACAGAAAATATTTTTCTCTGGAGTTCCTAAAACTGATGAAATGACAGGTCTAGTTAAAAACAAAATAGTTAAATTTGGGTGAAAGATAATTCATTTAAGACTGCTTTTGAGGATTTCTCCTGCCTTCCCGCAACTCCCTGCCCCGCCCAAAAAAATCAACAAAAACAAGGTAAACCAAAATACAAACCCAAGAACAAGTAAAACCTGAAATAGAAATTTTAAAATTTCTGCTTTTTAATCCCACTTGGTAAATGAGCACAGAAAAGAGGTCAACTTCCACAGAATTACTTTACCAGTTCTTCTTACCTTGTGGTGATAAAGCTGACAACAAAATGAGTGAAATCTGAAAAAAAAAGAAACTTAATTGTCACCTCCATACCATGAAAAGGTATTGAAGCAAACCATTTTAAGGAAAACTTTATTACTATAGTGGATTTAATATTCCGTAGACTAGGAAAATTTGTATAATTATGGATATTTAAAAGAATCGTGAGGGGCATTGTGAGCTCATTGGATAGAAGATTCAACTTGAAGTTAGTAGGACAAAGACTCAACATATATGTGTGTGTGTATATACATATACATATACATATATATGTAATATATATATACACACATACATGTATAGTATCTATCTATATCTATTTATCTAGAAACTCGGTGGCCAAGGGCAAATCCTTAACCTCTCAGTATTCCTAGTCAACTCTCTAACACAGTTTTTTTTTAAGTTTTTTTTTGTGTCACGGACTTCTTTTTCAATATGGTAAACGCCATATAATTCTTCACAGGATAATATATATTTAAAAATCATATTAGAAAAATCATATCAGAAAAATCATATTAATTACATGTTAGTCAACAAACAACTTTAGTGAAAATAAAGGTGTGATTTTTTTTCCTGTCAAAGTTCACAGATTCCCCTAAAATTTATCCACAGACCTTCAAGAAAGGTCCATGGATGACAGATTAAGAACCTGATTCTAAGGCTACAAGTTACAAATGATCTACAACAGTAGAGTGAATTTCCATACCAGGCTTTACCACACTGATGAAATCAGAAGTGTTTACTAACAACAAGAAGAAATTCTAACCAAAATAACTATCTTGAGGAATTGATTCTGATTTCTGAGGCAAATTCTGAAGTGTATAGGTTGCCCTGTAATCCATATGCTGACTATTCTTATATTGAAGTACTTCTCAATACTTCTCAAGAAAAGCAACAGTTGCTTTTAGATAGTGCTTGAGAATTTCTAGTGTGGTAGGTGCTATTCTTATCTCCATTCTACAGATAATGATACCAACATGACTTATACTGGAGTCACATAACTAGTTAGTATCTAAGGCAGGAGGATTTGAACCCAAATGTTCCTGGCCGTGAATTCTGAATTCAATGTCACCCAGCAGAAATAGTATATATTTAAAAAATGGGGGACAGCTAGGTGGCACAGTGGATAGAGCACCAACTCTGGAGTCGGGAGGACCTGAGTTCAAATCCCAGACACATAATACTTTCTAGCTTTGTGGCTCTGGGCAAGTCACTTAACCCCAACCACCTCACTAAAAAATAAATAAATACATAAATACATAAAATAAAGAATGGCCTTCGTAAATTGTGCATATGCATAGAATACCCATCTTTTCAACAATGGCAGGAGGCACTGTGCCACTCACATTCTTGTCCCCTGGGAGGTCAGTCAGATTATGGTTGGCACTTGTACTAAGTACATGAGACCATTTCATCCACAGAGTCAACCCCAAGAGGAAATAAAGCTTTCGATTAAATATTTATGGTCTTCAAGACACAGAATGCTCAATTTAAACATTTCCTATTCAACTTTCTACAAAATTCCATAGCCTGAGCCCACAGCTGCAGCACATTCCAGCTGAGTGAGGAAGTGGCAAGTTCTTTATATTGTTTTCTGAATTTTGCTGTGTGCAGAGCCGTTGGCTTTAGACCTTTCGTTTCTGGAATGAGACCACATTCTCCTGCCTCCTCGTCGCCTCAATCTTGCTTACCCTCCAGGATTTCCGGCTTCAGGTCTTCAGACTGTTAGTGTTTATTCTCTTTGATCTTAGATTTCTGGAGCTGAATATCCTTCTTAGATTCCCTTCATCTGCCCAGGTTGCTTGACTCTTTTCACCTGTTATTCACTCCCAAATTCAGAAAAAACACTGGCTTTTTTTCTCTGTCCCTTCATTTTTGTATAGGGTGGGGAGGACAGTCCACCAACTTAAAGGCAAGTAAAACAATTTTTTGTTTCTTGGTTAAAATCTTTTATTGACTCATCATTAAAAATCCTAGAGCTATAGAACTACAGGGGGATTTTGACTCTGGGGCTCTTCCAGTTTCTTCTCTCCTTTAAAAACAAATGTAAGTATTAAAGCTGGGTATATCACCATTAAACCTAGGCTCATTTAAACTATAATAAAGTAATATTTCTCAGGTCTTCATTTCATACTCTGGTTGGTTTGTTCTAGGGCAGCTAAGTGGCACAGTGGATAGAGTGCTAGCCCTGGAGCCAGGAAGACTCATCTCCCTGAGTTCAAATCTAGCCTCAGACATTTATTAGCTGTGTGACCCTGGCCAAGTCATTTAACCTGTTTGCCTCAGTTTCCTCATCTGTAAAATGAGCTGGAGAAGAAAATGGTAAACCGCTCTAGAATCTTTGCAAAGAAAACCCTGGAGTCACAAAGAGTCAGAAATGACTGAAAAATGAGTAAACAACTAGTATCATTCCACCTTTTTTAGTAACAGGCCAAGGTGGCAGATTAGGATCACTGCTTTAGCGTGGAAAGAGACCTTAGAGGACATCTAGCCTAACCACATTGTGGTAGAGATTAGGAACTGGGACCTTGAGAAGTTAAGTGATTACCCAGGGCCACACATGGAGTAGTAAGTAGCCAAGCTGTGAGGTGAATTCAGGCCCTCAGATCTAAATCCAGTATACTGTTCCCTCTACCATGTTACATAGTCAGCTTGTGATTTCTTATGACTCTACCGTTTATCTGTCATTCTTTCACAAACGACCCTCTTAATTCTGTTTTTTATCTTCACAGAATAGTCTTACGTATAGTAAGCAATAAGTGTTTGTTGAATTGATTCACTCCCCTCTTCCATCTAATATCTCCAAGAAGTGGACTAATTCTACAAAGATGACAGCAGCTGTAATAATAGTTGACATTTAAATAGTCTTTGAAGTTTGTGGGGAACTATATACATTTATATATATGTATATACATATACATATTCACAAATACGCATATACATATAAGTATGTATATACATGATATGCACATGTGTATACATGTGTGTACACATGGACATATACCAGGTTGTCCAAAATATCTGCATATATGGGTAGCTGAGATATCTAATTTCTTTGATAGTCACAGTAACTTTATGAAATAGGTCCGATTAGTTCCTCCATTTTACAGATAAGGCACCCAAGGCTGAAAGAGGTTAAATGATTTCCCCAGGATCATGAAGCTAGTAAGTATCTGAGGCATAATTTAAATTCACATCTTCCTGACCTGATCCATCCAAATATGGTACTCTCTCTAGTCATTCCACTATTCAATCAAAGCCTGGTGATGTCAAGCTACTGAGAAGTGCTGACAAAGTCTATGGGAACTTTTGTCCCTTTAGAAAGTGAAAAAAAAAAAAAAAAAAAACGAAGCACTTCATTATTTTTTTCTAAAGACACCAAGCAAAAAAAAAAACATTTTCCTCTAAAGCAGAGGTGTCAAACATAAACCCAGATTAAAATGTATTTGGGAAATTAACAAAATAAATATAAATACAATTGAGCATAGATAATGTTCATATGTCATTTTCTAAATCAATATACAGCACCCAAGGATCGTTACAGTTTATTTTTTTTTAATTTTTGGTGAGGTAATTGGGGTTAAGTGACTCGCCCAGGGTCACACAGCTAGTAAGTGTCAATTGCTGAGGCCAAATTTGAACTCAGGTTCTCCTGACTCCAAGGCCAGAGCTCTATCCACTGCACCACTTAGCTGCTCCAGGATCCTTACAGCCCCATTTGTTTTTGTTTTTGTTTTTTTTTTTTAGTTTGATAACACTGCGCTAGAGTAATTTTACCTTGCCTTTTCTATCTGCCATCATATAGCTTCTCCTTTCAGACTACCCTTTCATTCCTTCAAAGGTTAACTTTACCTGCATCTCTATGTATGAGATGCAGGTAACCCTTTCATCTATCCATCCTTGCAGCTTGTTATGGCGGGAACGGTACTCCTTGGTTTGATCCACATTCTGCTAGTAACTTGCTATGCAACCCATGAACTACCAGTTTGCCCTTGAGCAAACTTAAAAATAAGAGCCCCTATAGCATAGCACAGAGGTGTTCTGAGTTTTAACTAGTATTTTTAAAGTGCTTTGCAGATGCACAGATGAAAGTGGCAAGAAGTAAAAAATAGCATCATTTATTCAACAGTCTTGCCAGAAGGGCTAGATCTTCTCAAGTCAATACTTTCTGTCCTATACATTAATAAAAACTGTTTGTGAAAACAGAATTGAGATTTCTGAAAGAAAATACAGAAGAAACAAGACCAGCCTTGGGGAAAGGTCTTACAATACATCTTTTCCTCTTTCCCTGTTGCAGGGGATTTCACCAGGAGGAGGGACTCTCAGGGAGTCTCTGGCATCCAAGCAAGTTTTGTGCCAATGACTTCGCAAAGCAGATACTTTGACACTCCAGCCTCTGCAAATATTCAGGGGAATTTGTTGCTGTAGAGTCTCTCTACAATTTTTCTCCAATTTCTATGCCCAATCTTCCCTCTTTGTATATTTTTCTCCAATATTGGTTATTTTCATTGGCACATATTGTGTATTATAAAATAGTAGATATGCTAATAATAGATATATGAATAATTACATAATAGTAGTAGATATACTATCAATATTATTTGTATGGCACTTTAAGGTTTGCATATATATAAGGTTTGCAAAGTATTATATATGTGTATTCTGTTTTACCTTGCAACAATCCTGTTAACCATGTGCCACCAGGATGCCCATTTTACATATAAGGAAATTAAGGCACTAAGTTGTTCTATAACTTGCCAACGGTCCCACAACTGGTCAGTGCATTAAGATGGAATTCTAACCCAGGCCTTCCTAACTCCAAATCCAGCATTTTGTCACTATGCCATGTGATAATGAAATTATGCAATCTGAAATTATTAGAAATATAAGCTAGAGCCAGACTTTGAAGGGTTTTAAATACCAAGATGGGGAATTTATATTTTATCTTTGAGGCAATTAGGAACCATTAAAGATTATTGAGGGGTGTGATAATGTAATTCTTACATTTATGAACCATTCCTCTTTTGATAAAGAATATGTCTGTGAATATCTAATTAGTTGAAGTCTCCTAAAGCAATGTAATAGAGTGGACAACTTAGAGTCAGAGAAAGACATGAGTTTGTGCTCTCCTGTGTCCCAAACTACTCATGTAATTCTTACTATGCTAGTGGCATGTAGTATGCCCTTACAATATTATTGCTCTGCTTTTACTCTATTTATCTTTAATTCAAATGCTATTTCCAAGGTTTCTCTCCTCATTTTCCTAGATGTTCTCAGATGAGCATTTGGGCCTAACACACAAAGCATCATCACCCCCTTTATCTCTTCTGCTACCTTTGGTTAAGGTATACCCTTCCAGAACCAAATCGCATTCATCATTTCCATCTAACTAAGTATTAATGAGATCTATAAGGTCAGATTTGCCCCCCTTGCATTAGGTTGATTGCCCATATTTTGTTCACATGCATACTTTTAACTATACATCAGTGAATGCTACTTCTAAAGAATTACTGGAGTATTCCTGCAGTATTGTGACTACTATCTCTGTAGTACCAGGCTAGTAGATAATGTTATCTTCCCTTTAATTTTTAGTTGAGTTTCTTGATTGTATTCACACAACTTTAAGAAAATACACTTTTACAGGCCCTTGTTAAGTACACTCCATCCCTTGCTAAGAGCCTATCATTTCTATATTTTATGCCATGGTTCCTAAATCCAAATCTTGCTTTCAGTTACCACTATTTTTAGCCAACTATTCACTTTCTATGAGTGTCTTCCTCTGCTGAACACCCCTACTTTCATCCAACAGTTACAATTAAAAACCATGCCACAATACATTGCAGCTGATCACACGATCATATCATCATGGATGTAGAGTTAGAAAAAACCTCAGCAGCCCCGTGGTCTAACACCATTTTGTTCATTTTATACCTCCATGATATCATGATACCAATTTAAGCCAAGCTCATAGGAATGTTATGAGAATAAAATGAAATTATATATATATATATATATATATCCTTTGAGGTAATGATCCTATATAGATTAAATATATTATTATGTTTCTATAAGTCTATCTATAAAGCAGTTATTGTGGGTCTTTTGAAGCCAATAGAAAGCTGGCCTTCAGAGTCAGGAAGACCTGGGTTCAAGTCCGGTCACTGATACATACTAGCTAATTAACCCTGCATAAGGCATTAAACCTCTCCATGCTGAAGACAACTCTCTTAGACCATAAGATGCAGTGAAAATGATCTTAATCAACTGGGAAGTTTCTTTATTGTGGTCCTTACTGAGCTGATAAAAATAAAATAAACCATATGAGAAAGATTGTTTTAGACTCTAGGCACAATACAAAAAGTATAGTTCCTTATCGCAGAGACTTACAGTCAAGATAAGGAAACAAAACCCAAGTATATAAAATGTTGATAATGATATGTGATATCAAGTGGAAAGTTTCAATTCAAGACAATGCTTTATGAGTTCACTGAAGGAAAAGATCTTTGTGGAATGGAGTTATCACCAAAGGTTTCACTGAGAAGATAAAAATAGAACTGAGCTTTGAAGGATGGACAAGAGTCAGTTAAGATGTGGGGGAAATTTATTCTAGGTTGATGGAATATAATTCGGATATGTACATATATATATATTCAGGAAGTATGATTGGCAGTATCAAAGACCAATGCTCCTGGACAGTAGGCATCACACTTGGATATTATAGGAAAGAAAATTTGAAAAGTAGTTTGGAGATTTGAGGCCATGAACGTAAAATTTTAGAGTTTGAACTTGATCCCTAGCGCAATGAAAGAGATATAGGGACTGAACCCATTGGTATAGGGATCCCAGAGATTGACATAGGAAACTATCTCTACCAAAGCAGGTTGGCACCTTCTCTTACATATAAAAAGCTGTTGAAACAGTAAGATATTAAGTAATTTACCCTGGGTTACATTGTTACATTGAGTGTGTGTGTGTGTGTGTGTGTGTGTGTGTGTGTGTGTATGTGTGTGTATGTTTAAGAGGTAGGACTGAAACTCAGATCTTCTTTGCTCTAGGATCAGCTTTCTATCTACTAACCCATAATGAAATCGATAATAAAAATAATTTATATTATGCTTTACAGTTTACACTTTCCTCACATTGACACTGTGATAAAAATTCTGCAACTACTATTGTCTCTGTTTTGCTGATAATGAAACTAAGGCTTGCAAAGATAAAGTACTTTTAGCCAGGTGGTTAGAAAATCACAGAACTGAGATTCAAAACAAAATAAGATGTTGTGTCTACCTAGAACATTCCCTTGTGCCCTGATTCCTCTTATCAAAAGCAATGGTTTTGTTTGTTTGTTTTTTGTAAGCAAGAGAGGCTAGAGCCAGAAATATTATTTAGGAGATTTTTGCCATATACGAGGTGATGGCATCCTGGATTGTGGTAGCGAAGAGAGTCATTATTAAGGAATTATAGATTTATAGAGTCATAGAATATTAGTCATGGAGCAAATTTAATCCAACTCCAAATACAGGTAAGATCTTGTATTATTATTAAACCAAGGCCCTTACCCCCCCCCAAAAATAATAATAAAATAAAGTTCATATAACTAATAAGTTTTAGAGCCAGGGTGTGAAATCAGGCCTTCTTATTCCAAGTCCAGTCTTATTTCTACTATATAGAAATAAGATTACAGGCTGATGCAATGGAATGTAGGAGTTTGGGGAACTCTGAGAGGACTCTGAGAAAGACGACCTTTCCCCTTTAGTTTCTGACTAATTTCAACTTCCTCTGTCTCTCAAAGATTTCTTTCTCCTTCTTTACCTGGATGGTCAAGCAGTCATCTTTTCTTCAAAGTATCCATCATGTCTTCTGCTTCCATGTTAACCCCTGGACTTCTACCTTCACTATATCTCCATTTCTGTCAGACTTACCTAGCCTTCATTTCACTTTCTTTATTTCTGGTTTCTATTCCATCTCATTTCCATATGCCTGCTCACTCTTTATCATTTTCTTCCTCAATGAACTAGCCAATCTTTCTCACAACAATACTAACATCTGATACTTATCCTTCATGGGGTCTTTTCACTGAATATATCATGAGAATCTCCTGGCTGAGATCTGAAACTTTGCTTCTGATCTTAACTAAAGTTAACTAGAAACTAAGTTTGGATTCAGTCAGAGGGCCGCACTTGAGGACCTGGAGGGCCACATGTGGCCTGGAGGCCACTGTGTCTAGCTCCTCAATAGGCACTGAATCTTTCCTTCCTTTCATCTAATAACAGAGCTAGCAGGTTGCTAGGCCTATAGAAGGCATTTAACAAATGCTTACTGAGTGATTGATTAGGTGATTGAGCCCTCACTTTTTTAGTTTGGGTGACTGGACTAATAGTAAAAGTCAAGAAATTAGGAGCAGAACTAGTAAGAAAGTGATTATGAGTTAAATTTTAGATATTTTGAGATTAAGATGGCAGTAGGGAGTCAAAAGAGAGAAAGGAGAAATAGAAGGGATGGAGATATCGATTTTGGAATCACCTTCACAGGGATAATAATTGAAACTGTTAATTATATAGAAGGAAAAAAAATACATATGCTCTACCCTCCTATAATGTTGTCTAGGCTAGGGACCTACCTTACAGATGTGGCAGCCTTCTCAAGGGGTCACTTGGGTACTTGTTAGATGGAGTCTGAGGAAGTACAATTACTTCATGCTGCATTTCACATTAGAAAGGAGAGTACTTTGTGTACTTCAATTACGTGCAAGCTTAGAGGCAGCATGGCAAGAATGGATAGACAACTGGCCTCAGAGCCAGGGAAGAAATGGGTTCAAATCCAACTTCTGACACATACTGGCTGTGTAACCATGCTGGGCAAGTCACTTAACCCCATGGTGCCCTTAGACAACTCTCTAAGATAATAGATTACAGAACAGTTACTGATTTGCATTGGTAGAAAGGGAATCAAATTCAGAAAACATATGTGAGGCCTCTAAGACTTAGAAATGCAAAGATTAAAAATAAAACCCAACCCCTGTCCTCAAGGAACTTACAATCCCAGGGGGCATAAACCACACAACCAGATAAGTATAGAACATTTAAATTTGTGATATTCTGACAAGATAGTTTGCACATTACTTTCCTTGACAGACTACATTTTTAAAAAAATCCTAAATCTCTAGAGGTTGTCAATCCTTGGCACTTATCATTGAGGTCAGAAAACATCTATTGAGAATTTCAGAAAATGAGCTTATTTAGGTCCCCAGTCTCCACTGCTCTCTAAAAAGTTGTCCCAGAAAAGCTTGTGCTCAGTGCAGGAAAGAGTACATTTCTTTTGGGAAGACAGTATTATTTGCTTATGAAAAGCAAAAACTGAGCAGTCTTTCAAAAGCAAAGATATCTTGCAAATGAATAAAATTGGTTGGACTTGTCAAGGCTCTTCATTGCAAAAGAGTTTGCAATGAATTATGCTTAATTGTGCTGCTGTTTTCTGGTTCAGTACTTTCTGCATTTTTATTCTAATGAGGAGTAGAAAATACCTGATAATGCCTGACAGTCTGTAAATGTTTTATTTTTTTAAATTTAATTATTATTCTCAATTAGAGAGAATGATAATTGTAGTTAATAGGTAAACGAGCATACTATTGTAAAGGCAAAACCCAAGAAACTACTGACTTCTCATTGTAAGCTTAATCATCTACCTGCATGAGCAGTATTACAATACTAGTGTACATTCAAAAAGCACTTGTATTTCAAAGTATGCTCATTAATTAATTAATTTTTAAGATAAGGCTTTCATTAATAAAGAAAATACTGTCATATTCACCTCTGGAGGTGGAATTCAATTCATTTTCACAAGCATTTAAGTTCCTCTTATGTCTGAAACATTGCTCATTTATGAGGATACAATAACAAGAATGCAGCAGGCCCTGCCGTCAAGGAGCTTACATTCTACTAAATAAGAATTATAATTATAACATTAACAGCATTTACATAGCACCTTGAAATTTAAAAAGTGTTTTCCAAATATTGTCTCATTTTATCCTCACAACAACTCTGGGAGGTAGGTGATATTTTTATCCCTGTTTTACAGATGAAGAAACTGAAGGAGACAGAGGTTAAGTCACTTGTCCAGGGTCACACAGTTAGGTAGTGACCAAGAAAAAATTTTTAACTCAGGCTTTACCTGACTCCAGGACCAATGTTCTATCCATTATACTACTCAGATACCTTTAGATACAGATAGATTACTTGGTATGTGAAAAGTCTCACTACATATCACTGGTGTTCACGAAATATTAAATGAACCAGAAGAAGATGTCCAGGGTTTTGGATAAAATTCTTTCTGGATCATAGATTTAGGACTAGCTGGCATGTCAGAGACTTATATGATCTATTTCCCTTGTCTCCATTTTATAGATGAAGAACTGAGGCCCATCAAGGTTAACTGACTTGCCTAAAGTCATATATATAGTAAGTGTCTGAGGTGGGATTTAAATTTAGGACCTCTGACTCCAGAGCCAGAGCTTTTTCTTTTTTCTGCTGTATTGCCATAATCACAGAATTTGACACATAAACAAGAAGAATCTCATTGAATAAGATGATATAGAAGAGTTATTTTATGTATATATATGTATAAATATATATACATACACATTCAGAGAAAGAGAGAGTAATATGATGAATCAAAGTATAAGTTTGCTATTTTTGTTGTTATTTTTTCTTGGGGTGGGGCATCTAGGTGGCAGAGTGAATGGAGCATCCAGGCCTGGAGTGTGGAAGACTCAGCTTCCTGAGTTCAAATTTGTCCCCAGACACTTACTAGCTGTGGGACCCTAAGCAAGTCACTTAACCCTGTTTGCCTCCATTTCCTCATCTATAAAATGATCTGGAGAAGGAAATGGCAAACCATTCCAGTCTCTCTGCCAAGAAAACCCCAAATTGGGTCACAGGTCAGATGCAACTAAAATGATTCAACAACAATAACAACATAATGGGGGACCGAACGTTCTTGTTATTTCATCAGTGCAGGAAACTCTCAGGGCAAAAATTCTCTCCATTAAGGCAAGTCAACTACTCTCTATACACTTAGAATCATAGAAAGTTGCCTGTGGCACTGAAAGGCTGTGACTATCCATGTTCACAGATGTAGTATGTATGAGAAGTCACACTTGAACCCAAGTCTTCCTAACTCCAAAGTCCTGTTATTCCAGCTCTTTCACATTTTCATGCCTCTCCAAAATACTACAACAAAGGACTAGGAATTACACACCTAGATACTCTTTACAAATAATTTGGCTGCCCTGCTTTTCTACTAGCAGCTACGTGGTATAGGACATACAGTAGACTTAGATTCTATAAGACCTCATCTTGAATCCTATCTTAAGCACTTACTAGATACGTGACCCTGGGCAAGTCACTTAACCTCTACCAGACTCATTGTCTTTAGCTGCAGACTGGGTGTAATACTTCCCAGTGTTTTTATGAAGACTAGATGAGAATACACACATACACATACAAACATGTACATGAACATGTACGTATATGTGTATATATACTGTCTGCCTTCGTTTCTCCATCTGTACTGTAAAATAGTAATAGGGATAGTAATAGCACCTACCTCCCTGGGTTGTCATGAGGATCAAATGAGACAATATTTGTGAAAGTGATTTATAAAGCTTACTTATATATTTTAAATGCACTTGTATTATATATACATATATATCACATATGTATATTCCTTTGCAAACTTTAAAGTATTATATAAGTGTTAGCTATTTTTAGTAAAACTAGATTTCATGCAGAATAATTGGAACATTATGAGGAGGTATTTTCTCCAGCTCTTCAAAATAAAAATGCATAAAATGCTGAATAAGAAACCACAATTAATGACAATTCATTGAAAAAGTCCCTCTCCATTGAGGAACACCCTCACATTTTGAATAAAATTTTCCCATCAGCCTTTGGGTCTCTTATTGCTCAGCTCCATGTTTAGCCCATTGCTAGGCCTGGTGAGTCTTTCCCGTTTCACACTGTTCTGTATATTCCCTAGGCTTAGTTTGTACAGAAGTCAATTTGATAAAAATGGCAGTAAAGTCAGTTGTTGCATTGTGGGGTGCTTCTCTTGCATGAAATGCTCATGAGAAAAGTTAATACTGTCTTACTCAGATGTTATTGATAATGAATATTTGAGAACACTATGGAGAATACAGTGAGAATGAAAACTGCTTTTTACCAGAGGGCATAGAAGCAAGGGGGATCCTGTGGCAAAACTGTGGTCAGCACATGTCATATGACAATATGACAAGTACAAATTCAACCTTGCTATGCTTTTTGTATAACATTTGGTTAAATTTAGATTTAGAGTAGGAGACTTCCTTAGAGTTTATCTAGTTAAACATCCTTCTTTGAGAGATCCTTTCCTCTTGGACCTTATGTCCTGATCATTTGACAACAAGGAATTTGGCACCAAGCTCATCCCCACTCTTCTTGGATTCTTTAGTTTTTCCTCCTCCAACCGCTTCTTCACTTCGACCTTCAAAAATCCTGGGGAAAAAAATTAGCTTAATCTCAGAGCTGTTCCTTAGCTCCTTGTGAGTGGCTAGCAACCACTGCCTCCATTTCTTGACTATTCCCTTTTTAAACCCCAGAAATTTGCCTTTTGTCCCCACCATTCTATGATATTGGAGAGGATCAGTCTGTATTTATCCTGAGAAAAAAAGTCAGATAAAAAAGAGAAGATTAAATTATTGATAATGAAGAACAAGAGTTTGCCTCTACCTCACATTTACACAGGACTTTCTACATGCCAGGAATTTATTCTCTCTTCAATCCCTACATTTCAAAGTCCCTTTATTCCTTCAGGACTCTGCTGATCTACAACCTTCCCTGCATTGCATTCCTTGATCTCCATCACCAGCTAAAAATGTTTTCTCCCTTTTCAAAAATTCCTTCCTTCCTAGAACACTTTTCTCTCTCTCTGTCCTTTACCCTCACGACTCCTGCTTTGCATTATTGCTTACTCGATGTAGTCCTTCACTGTATAGTTTGTTTGTTTGCTTTTCCCAACTAGACAGAGACTAGAACTAGAAAAATAGAGCTTTGTGGGGGTGGGGTTGTATATGAAGGGGCTGCAAATGCCCAACAGGCAGTGATGTAATAGAATATGGGAGTCAGTGGAGAATGAAGGGCATTGCTATCCAATTAGACCAGAGATTCAACATAAGAATAAGCATATAGAGTCTTTATGTCTCATTTATCCAGGAAAGAACTGGCTGGATGGTACTTGCTATTTGCCTAAATGTGCCTAGACCTATTGATTTGATCTACTTTTCATTTTTTTCCACCTCAGCTATAAAGCTAAGTGATTTAGGGGTTTATTGTTTCTTCCCCTCCACCCCAACCCTCATCCCTGCCTTCTCCCTATGTCTATGAACTTTAGGTAAAGCTGAAATGTAATATGTTGTTCTATCTCTGACAGCTGATAGTGGTTTGTTCCCCTTGTCTGCAGGCATGCCATTTCTAGAAATTAGAGTGTCCATGGGGAGGGGGAAAGGGATAGCTATGAGGGGTTTTGTATTTCACAGAATAAGTTAGGACTCTATAGTGCTCTCATGAAAGGTTAAAAAACCAGTAGCTCCCTCCACCCCCCCACTCCCCCCCCCCCCCGTAGGTAACAAGTCAATTTGGTATTATAAATTATTTAACTATCTCAAGCAGGATCCTAAATTTTGAACCCTAAAACTCTGGGTTCACTTTCATTACCATTAAAAGAATGAGCTGATTAGAGACACAATGCCTCAGATCATAATGATCTATACCGGGAATGGAAATTCTGCACTGAAATCTTCCTATATCAATGAAACTACAGCTCTGATCTGCAAAAGAGTGAGAATGCAGCTCCTTGAGGCTAACTTCTGCTCTTTTTACCCAAGGACAGAAGCCAAACAAGAAGGGACTAGCTGGGAGAGTTAAGTAACTAACCAAGCCCCAAGAGAAATCAAAGTGAGCTATCTCTTTCTCTTGGCCCCACCCCTTTATGATTAAGAGAGAAAATTAAGCAGACTATAGACCCCACTTAAACATGTGTTATGTCTTTCTGTTTTCTGATAAATTATTTTCAATTTTTGTATTGTGTTCTTTAGGGAGTATTGGTCTATAATTTTCTTTTTCAGGTTTTACCTTTCCTGGTTTGTATATGAAGACCATGTCTGTGTCATAAAAGGAATTTGTAAGGATTTCTTTTTAGCTACATTTGCAAAAAGTTTATATAATATTGAGATTTATTGTTTTTTTAGAAATTTGATTGAATTCAGTTGTTAACTTATCTAGTTATTGATTTTTTTCTTTTAAAATTTTTTTTTTTTAGGCAGTTGGGGTTAAGTGACTTGCCCAGGGTCACAAGGCTAGTAAGTATCAGGTGTTTGGTCTAAGGCCGGATTTGAACTCAGGTCGTCCTGACTTCAGGGCCAGTGCTCTATCCACTGAGCCACCTAGCTGCCCCTTGAAATTTCACTCATAGTTTGTTTACTTCTTCTGAAATGGGATTATTTAAATTCTTGTTCTATTAATTTGTGTATTTTGTATTTTTGTATTAAATATTAATTCATTTCATTTAAATTTTTGGTTTCATTGGGATATATTTGGGCAAGATAATTTCTAATAACATACTTTAATTCCTCATTTGTTGTGAATTATCCTTTTTCATTTTTGATATTGGTAATTTTTGGTTTTCCCTTTTCTCATTTTTAATCACATCATATAATGGTTTATTTTATCGTTTTTAAAAGGTCTTAATTTTATTCGTTAATTTATTTTTTGTTTTCAATTTTTAAAATCTCTTCTTTGATTTTTTGGTTTTCTCTTTTAGTGTTTAAGGGGGTTTTCTGAATTTGTTCATTTTCTGGTATTTTTAGTTTTGTCAAAAAATTTAGTTTGCCATTTTCCCCCAAAAGTATGAAATCTCCTCATTATTGCTGTTATGTATTTTAGCTCTGATTTTAAAGAGGGTGATATACTTCTGATTTTTTTAGGTTATATATTTGTTTGCCTTTCGACATGAGTTTTTTTTTTTTTTAAATCAATGTAAAACTTGTTTTTTCTGCTTTAGCAATCTTGGATAAAGCATGAGAAGCACTTTTAACAAAGGTTCTCCTCACTTCAAATGATTTTTAGAGGAGCATGTTTTTATCACTTTCTCAATGCTTAGGTAACTAATCTAAACACAGTGGAAAAGTAGGTTGAAATGTACTGCCTGAGTAATTTTACTCATTGATGAAGAAAAAAGCAACACATCTCTCTTTGAAAACTAAATATATGTATAAATTTATACATATATATGTATATAAACCTTACATGATTTCTTCAATCATTCCCCGGTCTCCACTTTGTTTTGTTTTGTTTTCCTTTATTTCTTTTTTCCTCTTTTTTTCTATCACAAAAGTGCTGCTATGAATATTGTGATACATCTGTAGTTTTTCTTTCTGTCTTTGACCACTTTCAGATACATACTTAGTACTGAGATTTCTGGGTCAAAGGGTATGAAAAATCTAATTATTTTTCCCTACTATATCATAATGCTTTCATCCTTCCACCAGAAACAAAAAAAAATAATAAAATTTGCCAATTCATGTGTTCACTCTGTTCTTACCATCTTTTCCTTTTTGTAAAGCAAGTATATGAAACCAAAATGACATTTTAGGCATAGCCAAAATAGACAGTTGTCCAAGACAATGGTTCCCTAACTGAATCTTACAGTTTACTTAGCACATACATTAAAGTCTCTGTGACAGGAAGCTGCCTACGTGTGTCTGGTGTATGACTGTGTCTATTATGGAAGAGAGCAGGGAAATATCAGGAAGGATAAGCACTCTGGCACCTTGCCATGAATAAGCAGAAGGTGTTTCTGGGACTGTCCAATTGATTTGCACAAGGTGTGTGTTAGGAATGGCTGCTGTCTTTTCCACATTACTAAGTGTGAACATTTACCATATGCATTGATCCTGAAGATTATTTTGGGCTTTCACAGTACAGCATGGATTCCTTCATGGAACGACTGCCCTCAGTCTCTAAAGCAGATGGTGCCATTTTATTCAAAGTTTGGGGTTTCTGGAGTCTCACCAGTTTCCCTGTGCATTAAATAACTGGCCTTGTATCACTTCCAAACAGGTGTTACATTTGCAAGAAAATGAGGCCTCAGCAACAAATTCTTGAAAAGCTAGGTGACTGAGGTTCAAATAAGTAAGGAGAGGACATTGAATTGCTAGAATCAAGGTTCAATACCAATAGCAACAACATCATGAATAGCTTTTTGCTTTTACTTTTCCAATATGGGACAAGGACTTTCCCCCCAAGTCTACAAATATAAATAAATCAGCATCCCATTCTGTGAATAATCTGAATTTATTCCTTCTGGGAAGTCTTCTACATATTTTACTTAGTTGTCATTACTACAAAAGACTACTTTTATAGATGAAAACATTGCTATGCTGGAAATCATAGGATGCTTACTCTGTGCTATAAAACCTGATCCTTCGAGAGAATGAAACAATATTTTATTTATTAACACACCATTCATGGAAAATTGATCTGTAGCCATTTTCTCCCAAATAATTCTCTCTTCAGAGTAATTCCACATGCCTGGAATGTATTTCCCTCTCACTTCTGTTTCACTGAATCTCTCTCTTCCTACAAGATATAGCTGAAGCACCATATTCTTTGTGATCCTTTTCCTGATCTCTACAAGTGCTAGTGTCCTCCCTTCTAACTAGATTGTGTTTATTCTTTATATATTTATTTTATATATGCACAAGTTGCCTCCCCTAAATAAAAGGCAAGCTTCTTGAGAAAAGCAATTCTTTCATTCATTGTTTTTGTATCCCCAGAATCAGTCACAAAGACTTCCAAACCATAAGTCAATTAGTGGGTTAACTCTTTCAAACCAATCTTGGTGATATCCTATCCATCTAATGCTATATATCACCATTTTGGGGATCTCTATATCTACCAAGACAAATGCTTATTCCTTGAATTATTTGAGGATCTATGATTTTGACACCCACCAGTGCAGACTGAGACTCCCCTATAGCTTAGATGATGTTCTTTTGAGGTCCCTGATTTCCTTTAAAGCTTATATTAAATAATACCCTCTCCAGGAGAGTTTTCCTGTTACCCTCAGCTGTTTCCACATTTACATCCAAGATTACCTTATGTCTGATTTCTGTGAGTCTTTTATATATTTCTACATGTATATGTGGTTTCCCCTGATAGATTGTAAGCAACTTGAGAGTAGGGCACATTTTGTTTTTACCTATATGTTTCCAATACCCAGGACACTACTTGACTTAATGTGATAGACAGATTGATTGCTTTAGATGAAAATGTCATTACCCAGCTTACAACCTGGTGATAAATCTTCCCCAAAATGCAACCTATCACTGGGCCTGAATACAGAACTTTTACAGTTTGAGAGTACTTGACTTTTATTCTGCAGGCATAATCCATGGTAATCCACAATTAACTTCATGAAACAATAAATAGGACCTTAATGGGGATACAAATATTTAAAGAGAGAAAAATGTAGATTTTATGGTGAACAATGGGAATATAATAGCAGTGCCATTACTCTATCTGACATGCTGACCTTCATAGCAGATTTTAATTATACTTGTTGCCTAAAATTCTAATATTTGGAGAAAAGTAATTTTATAACAAGGGTCTAAATAACTACTCTTCTGATCCATGATTAAGTCAAATTTCATAAGATGATAGATGGGAGAGAACTTAGGAGTCATCTAGTACAACCTTCTCATTTTACAAGGTAGTAAATTGAGGCCCAAATTGGTTGCCATGTGACAAGTCAGGACCACACACCTACTAAAACAGCAGAGCTAGAATATGAATCCATATCCTTTGACTACAAATCTATCACTCTTCCTCTCATTTATACTCACTGCTCCCTGCCCCAATTATTTTTCTGGAACTAAAAGAAAAGAGCATGGATATATCCACAAACTAAATTATGGGTATTCCTGACCTCAGTCACAGGGTGAAAGGACACCTACTGATGACTAGTATGTGTGACATTCCACTTGCTAAACTGACTATTGACACACAAACGTGTGTCAGCTGGCTAAATGAGTAGAATTATTTTTTATAGTGGCCAAGCTGTTGTTTTATCTAGAAACAAATATTAAATAACTCAGTAAAGGTTTGCCTACAGACCAATTAGGTAGTTCACTGTAAGTTATCTGGAGAGTGAAGACAACTATATGTGTGTGTGTGTATATGTATATATGTATGTATATATGTACATATAGAGATCTATATAAATCTATGTCTTTCTCTTTATATTTCCATATTTATATATAGATATATGAGGGAAAAAGAGAGAGCAGAGGGGGAGGGGATAGGGAGGGACAGCTAAGTGGTGCAGTGATAGAGCACTGGATCTGGAATCAGAAAGACCTGAGTTCAAATTTTCTCCTAGCCACTTACTAGCTCGGTAAATCCTGGGCCTCAGCCTCAGTTTCAGTCTCGGTAAATTGGACATAATTACAGCACCTGCCTCTTCAGGTTATGAGGATCATAAAAGATAATACTTGTAAAGAGTGCTTAGCACAGTGTCTAGCACATAGCAAGCTCTGTATAAATAGTAGTTATTATTATTTTATTTCTCTAGCTATTTTTTTCTGGAGTCAATTCATAAAGACTCATAAAAGCTGACTATTAAATTTTTCAGTGTGAGCATTTACACCCTAGATACTAGCAAATGCTACAAGTCATTGATTTATTGTTTTTCTGGTTGTCTAGACTTAAGAAAATGATGGAGAAGATGGTAATAATAGAGATTAGTCTTAAAAATGAGTCATGTGTTTTTGGATAGGTGGTTGTTAAACATTTACTGGCACACCCTTGTCGATAGATAGATAGATAGATAGATAGATAGATAGATAGATAGATAGATAGATAGATAGATAGATAG
>NW_020950792.1:4628424-4712197 GCF_900497805.2 Vombatus ursinus | reverse complement strand
TAGATAGATAGATAGATAGATAGATAGATAGATAGATAGATAGATAGCTGAGTAGCTATCTTGTTGTGATCTGAATGAAAAATTCCATTATGGGAAAGAAGAAAGAGAATCTTCCTTCAATTCAGGAGTCCCTTTTACAGTATATTTGAGAGAGGATAATCCTGGCTCTGAATTGCCTAGTGCTAAGGAGTTTATTAACTTATAAAGCAATCCATCTTATTGTGGATAGTTCTAATTGTTAAAAAATAAAACTATTAACATTCTACTCTGTAGAGATTCAGTGGACTATGGAAGTGAAATGTTGCATCAACTTAGTCATTGCGTCAGTTCATTTTACTAAACTATCTTCTCCTCAAGATTAAACTTTCCCATTTTGTTTAAAAGATATTCGTATGGTACGAATTTGAGACTCTTCACATTCTGATTGCCCTCTCCAGAAATTAGTTTAGATTCTTACCTAGACTACTGCAACAGCATCCTAGTTGATCTCCCTGACTCAGATCCCACTCAGATCCAGCCCTCACAAGTTGCCAAAAATATTTTTCCTTAAGCACATTTATGACCAGGTCACCCCCCTACTCTCATATAAAATATAAACTCTATTATTTAACTTTTAAAGTTCTTCATAACCCAGTTCCAATTTACCTTTCTAGACTCATTAAACATTACTCCCCTTCCAGTCCAATAGTAATGGCCTTCTCACTATTCCTTATACCTGGTAGTCCAACTCCCATTTCCACACCTTTACATTTGCTCTCCCACATGCCTAGAATGTATTTCCTTTTGACTTCTGTTTCACAATCCTTCTCTTCCTATAACATATAGTTGAAGCACTGTATTCTACGTGAAACTTTTCCTGATCCCTACAACTGCTAGTGTCCTTGCTTCTAACTAGCTTGTATTTATTCTGTATGTATTTGTTTTGTATGCTTATATATATACAAGTTGTCTCCCTGGAATAAAAGACAAGCTCCTGGAGAAAACAGATTCCTTCATTCTTTGTTTTTAAATCCCTAGATCCAGGATCAATGCCTTATAAATCATAAGTATTTAATAAATTCTTGTTGATTTTTTGTTAATTAATTCAACTTATTGAAGTCCTTCCTAAAATATGCTACCCAGAATTGAACACAATAGTCTAAATATAGTATAACCGAGATAAAATAATGTGACTGCCCTTAAAATATTTAAAGGCAATTAACAAGTCTTCCATTACCCTTCTTTGCTCTAAGCTAAATATTATCAGTCTTGTCAATCATATTTTCATCATATATTCATTAATCAAAAATTTATTGCAAGATACTGTACTAGGTTGTTGTTGTTGCTGATTCATTTCAGTTATGTCTAACTCTTGGTAACCCCATTTAGGCTATTCTTGGCAAGGATACTGGAGAGGTTTGCCATTTCCTTTTCTAACTCATTTCACAGATAAAGAACTGAGGCAAACAGGGTCACAAGTCACTTAATCTCTCCCTACCTCAGTTTCCTGATCTATAAAATAGGGATAATAATAGCACCTACTACCCAGGGTTGTTGTGAAAATCAAATGTGATGTTTGCAAAGTTTTTCACATACCTTAAAGAGCTACATAAATGCTAGCTATAGTTGTTGTTATTTTATTTTTGTAGGCTGGACCCCCTTGATAGTCTCATGAAACCTTTAGACTCTTTTGTAGAAAAATGTTTTTTAAATACATCAAATAGAATACATAGGATTACAAAGGAAAACAATCCTATTAAAATCCAGTTATCATTTCTTAAGTTTATGAACCCCAGATTGTGCTTCTATCCAAGCCAGTGCCTAAAAATCTTCATACCATCAAATCTTTTGACAACTTTAATAAGGCCAGTACTTGACATCATCTTGTAGTTCAAATCACAAGTTAAAATACATCCTCTTATTTCTGTGTGTGTGATTCTGGAGAGGCTCTCAACCTGCTTCATCAATGTATTCCCATATTTCTTTAGGAGAGCTGCAAACCACCACATCCTTAATGAGACTGAAACAACCTCTTAATTTCACTAACACTTCAGTTTTATGGTATGATGGTATTTTTATCATGATTCTTATATAAGTTATGTAGACAGCCCTAGGAAGTTACATAGCCCATATTTTAATAAAAGTGCACTTTTATGAATTGTCTAAATTACTATATTGAATGACTTTGCAGGATGGCTAAGTTTTATTAGTACTGAATTATGGGAAGCCACCATTTAAGCCCTCTCAAGGGCCCTACTCTAGTAAAGCCAGATGCCACAGTGTGGGGGTTTTTTTCTTTCTCTATTTTTTCAAAATCATTCTTCATAAGTGAATGCCATTCTCTCTAATTAATTCAATTAATGAATCTCAGAACTATAAGACTATGCATTAATGTGATTTACTCAGTGAAGAAGATATTTTGTCTTTGTTTTTGTTTTCTTGAGAGCAAATGATGTTTGTGACTGCCAGTCACCTGGCTTCATCACATCACAATAGCCTGCAGAAGAGGGAAAATAGTACAATGTTAACGATCCCCAAGCACAGCTCAGTTCTGGCTCAAATCTTGAGCTATCATTAAAGCATTCTGTGGGCCTTGTTCTAGTGCTGAGAAAATTGGGATATTTGAATCCAACCCTGAGGGCATTTGAGATCATCATACAATTTCTCAGTTAAACCAAACATCAATTAAGTATGGCAGTGCACAAAGAACCACCCAGGATGAGCCACATTAGAGAACCAATTCCTGTAGTCCTCAGCTACTCCTTTTCTCCATCCAGATCCTTTCTATTACAACTACTGTTATTTCCAAACATCCTCTCCCTTTGCCCTTCCCACAAATCCCAGTCAGACTTTAAAAAAGAAAAAAAATAAGTTTTGCATCTTGGATTTTTTGTCTGTAATTAGATTCTTCACACATAGAGGTCAGAGCCTTTTACTTTTCAAAACTTAACCTATGGACACTGAGGAGTCAACGGTCAATAGTCAGTAAATCTTTTTTGTGCCAGGTACACAGGGATACAAAAAAAAAAAAAAAAAAAACAGTCCCTGGCCTTAAGGCTCTGACAATCTAATGGTGGTGACAAGAAGCAAACAAATAGGTACCAGCAAGCTATAGACAGGATAAATAGGACACAATTAAGAAAGGGGAGGCATAATAAATAAGAGGATTTGAGAAAGGTTTCCTACTGAAATAGAATTTTAGTTGAGACTTAAAGGAAGTCAGGGAAGTCAACAGGCAGAGAAGAGAAGGGAAAGTACTCTAGGCATGGAGCAGCAAGGCGTTGTTAGTAAAGACCCAATTCCCAAGTCAGGAAGACCTGAGGTCAAGTCCTGGCTCTGACAATTACTTATTAGGGTATGTGACCCCGAGCAAATCATTAATCTCTCAGGGGTCCAGGTAACTCTTAAACCAAGTGTCAGAGGAGTGCCAATCTTCCCTGGTAGGTGTATCTTTAGCTAAAGCTCATTATTGTGATGCAATTCGAGATCTGATTTTTTTTTTAAATGGACACCACCCCTCACAAACAAACTTCTTGAAGATAAGAACTATCATTTTGTCTTTGTATCCCTAACTTCTAGCTCAGTGACTGGCATAAAGTAATTGTTTTAATAGAAACTTGTCCACTGATTGATGGCATGGTGTATGTACTTCATACATCTTCATTGAAGAGGAAGAAGAAAATGGGGGAAAAAAAGCTTTATTTATCTATGAATATATGTATGTGTCCACTGGGTGATACAGCGGATACAGTGCCAGGCATGGAGTCAGGAAGACCGCATTTCCGATCCAGCCTTAAATATTTACTAGCTCTATGACCTTGGGAAAGTCATTTTCTTCATCAGAAAAATGAGCAGAATAATAAGCTTGTTGTGAGGATCAAATGAGATAATAATTGTAAAGCATTTGGGACATAGCACTTAGCCTGGCATATAATAATTGCTATATAAACGTTGACGGGCAGCTAGGTGGTGTAGTAGAGAGAGTACTGGGTTTGGTATCAGGAAGACTCCCTTCTTATGTTTAAATCAAGCCTCAGATACTTGCTAGCTGTGTGAGCGTGCACAAGTCACTTAACCCTGTTTGCCTCAGTTTCCACATCTGTAAAATGAGCTGGTGGAGGAAATGGCAAGTCATTCCAGTACTTTTGCCAAGAAAACCCCAAATGGGATCATAAAGAGTCAGAAATGACTGACAACACAACACATAAATGTTAGCTATTATTAATACTAGCTATTTGGCCAATGTCAAGTAACTGAAGTGCATAAAAATTAACTTTGCTACATAAAATAGAGCCTTTTCATTATTAGGAAAATTTATGTCTCTAACCCAGATAGATACATATATATACACACACATTTAGGTGAGGCAATTGGGGTTGAGTGAATTGCCCACAGTCACACAGCTAGTAAGTTTCAAGTGTCTAAGGCTGGATTTGAACTCAGGTCCTCCTGACTCCAAGGTTGGAGCTCTATCTACTGTACCACCTAGCTGCACCAACTATCAATTATATTGATTGAGCTTGGTTGAATTAGTCATCTCTGGCCTATATCTACATGACAGTACTGTCAACAATCTCTGATACTTCTGGGCATTTGTTATACCTTATTACTATATACAAGTCGTGTGATGATTGGTAGAACTGAAAGTGCCTGTTGGAATCCTTCTATAAATGTTCTGTTGTTGCATATGTAAAAATAACCTTAATCAAGAAAACCCTTCTTCTGTAAAGACAATAAATTCAATGTCTTCTGTGAACAACACTAGACTCACTTTTTTCTTACCTATTGTTACTCTGAAAAGACTAAATTTATGGCTTGATAGATGAATTTGGTATAGTACATGTAATAGGAGCCCTGCTGTTTCTTCATAAGTGGTTATGATAAAATATTCATAGTTGCTTATATTCTGTGATAAGCTATATGTGGTAGAACACATTATTATACTCTTATTTTTAAGAGGGAGTATAAATCAAAGGAAGATTTTTTTGTTAACTGTTTTTCATTTAAAACTTTTAAATTAAAGATGTTTAATTTGTTCATTTAGAAGATAATGGCATCACAAGCCAAACATATAATAGAACAAATCATATCAAACTATATTCCAACAGAATTACTGAATTCTTGGAAGATGGAAACAAAATGGACTTCCCGTTGTTTAGTCATTTTCAGTCATGTCTGACTCTTTGTGACTCCTTTTTGAGGTTTTCTTGGAAAGATGCCAGAGTTGTTTGCTATTTTCTTCTCCAGCTCACTTTACAGATGAGGAAACCAAGGTAAATAGGGTTAAATGACTTTCCCAAGGTCACACAGCTAGTAATTATGTGAGGCCAGATTTGAACTCAGGTTTTCCTGACTCCAGGCTCGGCACTCTATCTACTGTTAAAATGGATATGATGATTTTATCATAGTTTATTATATCCCCAAAGTAGATATATGATTATTTAAAAAATTAATAAACTACTTAATCTCACAAATTTTCCTTTCAAAATAAAGTATATTGTTTATGATATTTCAGGAATCCAACAACAAGATTAATTATATATAATATCATACCTTGACAAGGATAAAATCTAATTGGGCATTTGACTCTTTGATATTAAAATGGCTCTATATTATAGGAAGTGACTTTTTAGACTAATTCTCCAAAACATTCCAACTGGAGTACTTACTGAACCATTCATTCCATAACTATTTTTTCTATACATGAAAAGCATGGAGTACTGTGTTAAACATTATAGAAATACAAAATTCAGATAATGAGCCATTGACTTTAGAGTCTAGTAGGGGAATCAAATGTAAATACAGGCAATTATAATATAGTACACAGTAACACATAAAAAAGTTCACTAGAGAGGTACAAAACAAAATACTATGTGAAGTTGAAGAAGGAATGTTGTTGTCATGGGAGAAACCTAGAAGACATCATAAAGTAAATAGTATTTAAGATGGATTTTAAAAGATGGAGAAAATTCATTAGATAAAAGAAAGAAAAAATAGCATTTCAGCCACAGTGAACATTGTGAGCAAATACACTAAGTTGGGAAAGTACCTGGTAAGTTGTAAAAAGCAAATAATTTACTTGAAGCTAAGGATTCCAAGATGGAAGTAATAAGAAATAAAGACAAATAAAGACATCCCTATCAGGCATAGGAATAGATTGCAAAAGAGTGCAAATTTTACCCAACAAGCAATGTATAGTCACTTTAGATTGTTGAGTAGAGCAGTGACATGGACCTGTCAGTGGATGAGGAGAAATATTTTGGCAATTATAGCAAGGATGACATAGAGAAGAGAAAAGAAAGGGCAGGAAGATTTTTTTAGGAGGTTCTTTCAATAGTACAGGTAGTTAGGCCCCATTCCATATTGGCAGTGGGAGTAGAAAGGAAGCGAAGGAAGTGAGAATTTTTGCAAAAGTATAAAAGATGGGTGGGGTGGGGTGAAGATGGCAGAGTAAAAGCAGTGACTTGCTTAAGCTCTCCCCCAAACCCCTCCAAATACCTATAAAAATGGCTCTAAACAAATTCTAAAGCAGCAGAACCCACAAAAAGAAAAAGTGAAACAAATCTCCAGCCAAAGACAGCCTGGATGGTTGATCAGAAAAGTATATTGTGCCAGGCGGGCAGAGGAGCGCATTTCAGCATGGGCTCGAGGCCACAGCAACCCTGGAGCAGGCCTCAGAGGACTGAATCACAGGCAGCTGTGGCGGTTTCCAAACTTCTCAACCCCACCAAAGACAACTTAGAAGGTCAGTAGGAAAAGTCTGTAACTGCGGTGGTAAGAGAGGATCCCAGCCCCATTCCTTGGGCAGCAGTTGCTTCCTGAGCTTCAGGACCACAAACAGAGGGGGAACCCAGTGGCTGATCAGAGGGGGATTGCAGGGATCTCTCTGCTGGTGCAGGATTCTCTTGCTTTGCTCATGCTTGGATCTGGGTCACAGTTCTAGGTGGTGGTCCTGGGGCAAGGAGGAGCGCTGGTGTAGTGGAGCTTGTAGTGGCTGAGGAGAGGAAACCCTCCTCACAGTTCCAAGACAGAAAAGAGTGCTCATAGACCAGAGCACAGGCCAGGAAAGGAGTAAACACCTCACCCTTGATCATAGACCCCTGGAAGAACTGAAAATTTACAGGTCTCTAGAAGTATCTCTGAAAACAGCTGCACAAAACCCCTGAAGCTTGGGACAGTACATTCTCCACACGGGACACAGACTCCTATCTTAACAAAGAGCCTATAACTCAAGTAATTGGCTGAGATCATAAGCAAGCAGTGCAAAAAAGAGTCAGACTATATTATCTTACTTTGATGACAAGGAAGATCAAAACATACAACCAGAAGAAGACAAGGAAGCCAACGCTCCTACATCTAAAGCCTCCAAGAAAAATATGAATTGGTCCCAGGCCATGGAAGAGCTCAAAAAAGGATTTTGCAAGTAAGAGAAGTAGAGGAAAAACTGAGAGTGATGCTAAAAGAGACCCCCCAAAAATACTGAAGAAAATAACACCTTAAAAATAGCCTAACCCAAATGGCAAGAGAGGTCCAAAAAGCCAATGAGGAGAAGAATGCCCTAAAAAGCAAAATTGGCCAAATGGAAAAGGAAGCCCAAAAGATTACTGAAGAAAATACTTCCTTAAAAATTAGAATGGAGAAATTGGAAACTAGTGACTTTATGAGAAATCAAAACACTGTAAAACAAATCCAAAGGAATGAAAAAATAGAAGAGAATGTGAAATATCTCATTGGAAAAACAACTGACCTAGAAAATAGATATAGGAGAGAAAATTTAAACATTATTGGACTATCTGAAAGCCATGATCAAAAAAAAGAACCTAGACATCATCTTTCAAGAAATTATCAAGAAAAACTGGTCTGATATTTTAGAACCAGAGGGCAAAATAAAAATTGAAATAATCTACCAATCACCTCCTGAAAGAGATCCCCAAAGGAAAACTCCTAGGAATGTTGTAGCCAAATTCCAGAATTCTCAGGTCAAGGAGAAGATATTGCAAGCAGCCAGAAGGAAAAAATTCAAGTACTGTGGAAACACAATCAGGATAACACAAGATTTAGCAGCTTCTACATTAAGGTCTGGAGGGCATGGAGTATGATATTCCAAAGGGCAAAGGAGTTAGAACTACAACCTAGAATCACTGACCCAGCAAAACTGAGTATAATCCTTCAGGGTAAAAAATGGTCATTCAATGAAATAGGGGACTTTCCAGTATTTCTGTGGAAAAGATCAGAGCTGAATAAAAAATTTGACCTTCAAATACAAGACTCAAGTGAAACATGGAAGAGGTAAACAGGAAAGAGAAATCATAAAGCGACTTATTAAGGTTGAACTGTTTACATTCCTGCAGGGAAAGATGATATTTGTAACTCATGAGTCCTTTGTCAGTATTAGGGTAGTGGGAGGAAAAAAAAATTATATGTATGTATAGATAGATAGATAGAGGGCAAGGGTGAGTTGAAGATGCAGGAGTGATATCTGGAAAATAAAATTAAGTGGTAAAAGAGGATTATACTGGGAGAAGGAGAAAGGGAGAAGTAGAATGAGGTAAAATATCTCACATAAAACAGACAAGAAAAGGCTTTTACAGTGGAGGGGAAATGGGGGAAGGTGAGAGGGAATGAGTGAATCTCATTCTCATAGGCTTTGGCTTAAGGAGGGAATAACATACACAATGGGGCATGGAAATCTATCTTACCCTACAGGAAAATAAGAGGGGAAGGGGACAAGAGAGCAGGGGGTTGATAGAGGGGAGGGCAAATTAGGGGAGGGGATAATCAGAAGCAAACACTTCTGAGGAGGGACAGGGTCAAAAGAGAGAGTAGAATAAATGGGGGGTAGAATAGGATGAAGGGAAATATATTTAGTTTGTCACAACAGGACTACTATGGAAGTGTTTTGCATGACTACACATCTATAACCTGTATCAAGTTGCTTGCCTTTTCAATGAGGGTGGGTGGGGAAGGAGGAAGGGAGAAAATTTGTAATCCAAAGCTTTAAAAACACATGTTAAAAAAAAACAGTATAAAAGATGAATGAAAGGAAATAAACCAAAACTTTTATGTTAGACATGACATTTAAATAAATATCTTATGATGGTTTGCTAGCATGATGATAGAAATTGGAAATACTAATATCATCTGGTAATTAGACTCTACCATGTTGGTATTGTCTTGGGAACCGTTCTGCCATATCTACATTCTGTTTATATACATATAACCCAAGACTATGAACACCTAATAGTTTCACGGTAACATAGAAGGGACTAATGTATAGGGGTATTGTTAGAGTAAGAATATTTTTCAACTCCAAAGCAAAAACTGAAACTTAGTTGTTTTTGTAGGTCTTTTTGGCAAAACCCTTTTATAAATGAAGGCAGAAAGTATTCATATAAAGATGAGTGATTTTCCCAGTGACTGTTAATTAAGAAAGCTTTCAGAGCTTTTGAGTTCTCAATTCTTCATCTCTTATTCAGCCACTAAATGATGTCATCTGATAATAAGGGTGAAATTAAGGCACGTGCCTTTGATAGCATTATATTCTGATCATACCCAACACTAGGAAATGGAAAAGACAAAACCACTGGGATATTTACTGAAGAATAACACTCTGCTGGCATACACATGACTCAGTCTAGATGTCATATTAAACTATTTTTCCCATCATTGGTTATGAAGGTTCAATTTTGCAAATAAAATGAAAAATACATTTGTGGAAAATGTTATGGAGGAAATGATTCCTTTGCTTATAGTACAATTGCATAGTGGTATCAATAAAATACTATTTAATAATATTAGGTCAAGATAATTTTGAAGAACTGTTACCACTATATTATGTTTTGATTATACCTAAGAAGCACTAACCCTCCCAGGAAACACTAGCAATATTAAAACTTGCAAAAAGAATTACCAGATATTTCAATAAATCAAAGACCTGTTATTTCATTGGTAGACTTATTCCTTCCAATGAAGCTACAACCACCTCACTCTTGATGGATTATGTCCATGATTTGTTGTGGTCTAACATTGTAACACTTAGTGTATAATACTCCAATAACGAGCCACTATGAATTTAGTTAGACTGGCCTTCAGAGAACATGTACAAAGCCCCCTTGCTGGCTCCCATCTTAAGTTCCTTATTTGACAGGACTGGCCAGAGCTTGCATCTACTGGTATACTTTTGGAGGATCCAGATTCACCTCTACACCATGATGATACACTGAAGTGGGGCTTTAGTAAAA
This sequence comes from Vombatus ursinus, assembly GCF_900497805.2. Taxonomy (NCBI): domain Eukaryota; kingdom Metazoa; phylum Chordata; class Mammalia; order Diprotodontia; family Vombatidae; genus Vombatus; species Vombatus ursinus. Next base: position 4,701,977 of record NW_020950792.1, on the reverse strand, counting down.
ACTTTATCAGATATTAGAAGAAAACAGATTTCTATGAACAAATCACAGTAAGGAAAGTGGTATTAAAACTTGCTATTTAAAGTATTCATGTAATGTAAAAGTCTGTGACTATATCAGAAAAATTACTTGAGTAGATGTTGACTTGTAATGGCCAATAAAGAGACTGCAACTCTCAGCTACGAATATAGAAAAGTATCTAGGTTGTATGCTAAGCCAGACATAAAAGTTATTTTTATATATAGGAAGATAAGGAAAAGCAAAATTTTTTCCAAAATACAAAAGCTTAAAAAATACTCGATGCCAAATTGTTCTGTATTTCTAGTTCTTTTTGATCCATAAAATTATACATGTGAAGTACCATGGATTATCCCCCTTAAACCGTATTATTTTAACTATAGGGATTAATTTGTAAAGACCAAAAAAAAAAAAAAACCAGAAAAAAATCCATTTGGTAAAGGCTTTTCATTATACACTTTCTGTCTTAAACCATAAACTTATCAAGCCTATGTAGTCTTGGGAATGGACTGTTTTGGTTAATACAGTTACTATGTACATCATTAACAAGTTACCAGTTAGAATTAGAATATAATACAGTAAAATTAATAATGTAACTATAGCAAAGATATATTATTTATTCTGATTTTTGAACCACCTCAGGTCATCATTACAAACACCAATTAACATCAGAGCTAGTAATTAGAAATTTAGGACCTGGAGGAGCAAGCGGTATCAAACTGGACAAACAGCATGGGATGTGCCCTCAAAGCAAGTTTATAATTTGTGATATGAAAATGATACAAGAAGTAATTAAGACAAATTCATTTGGAAGAGAGTGAGCATTTGTTACTATCGTTGTTTAGGGAGTAGAAGGCGAGAGTTGGAAGGGCGAGTTAGTCCAGACTGCAAGACTGGTATCCCCTGTTTGTTTTGCTCCATTAAAGAGGCACCCTTCCTCCCATACAATTTGGAAAAGAGGTAATGCTGGAATTATTGCGTGGGGTAAGGTGGGAGAGGAGGTATTGCTATTTATGGGAGGTGGGTGATAGAGAATAGGGTTTGATCCACGTAGAAAGGAAGAAGTGAAAGCAAAAACTTTGATTGGAGGTAGAATGGGCCTAGTCACCAAAACCTGAAAATTCTTTTTCCTTCTCCTCAGCCAGCATCTAAACTTACTTCCCCTTACATTTTTCTACTTTGCTAAAGGAGTGCATGTTTTAAATTGTTGCAGCATCTAAATTTACCACCCTGAAACAAAACCTTGGTAACTCTAGGCTAGTTACAACTCTGATTATTATTTCCTAGTGAAGCCTGAAAGTTAGGAGTAATAATGAGACTTCTGGTTTATTGAATGTTCACTAAGTCAGATTTGCCGTGTTATGATCAGAATATTATGTATTTTTAGTGCTCATTTACATTCACACAAATAAAAGTCTACTGTCTAAGTAAATTTAAATGTATGACATTTAGTTTTATTGCTTTGCTTAAACCTGAAAGGAAATAACCATTTCATTTGTATCATATTTTGTCAAGAAAAATGCTAAAAATATTAAAGGGTACCAGAACATAAGTCAAAAACAATGAGCAAACTTGCTATTAACATACTAGAGTTAAAGCATATGACCTTCCTTTTTAAAAAATAAAGAATGATCAGTTGAAATTTCTTTTTAAATTTTTTGTTTGTTTTTTGTTTTGTTTTGTTTATCTTTTTAGAGGTACTTATACTTCCTTGGAGGTTTCTTTGCAAGTTTATTTTGGATTGTCTCATGTCAAAACAAAACTTATCAATCATTTATATGTTAATGAATTCCAACTTGATTCCTATTGGCAAATCAATTTAAATGCATTGCATTATTCTTTTCACTTATGACCATCATGTAGTTTATAAAAGCTACCTCATATTTATATACCTACCTTATGTTTATGTATGTGATCTAGCTCGTACTTATATACCTTTATACAAAAATTTTAAGTGTTTTATATGTATTATCTCACTTGACATTCCAAATAACACTATGAGGAAGATGCTATTGTTATTCCCATTCTACAATTGAGGAAACTCAAGCAGAGTCACACAGTTTGGAAGTGTTGGAGGTAGGCTAGGAACCCAGGGTGACCTGACTCCAAGTTCAGCATTCTATCCGCCTGCCTTGGTGTTTGTGAATTTTTTCAAAATGTAAGTTTTATCCAAAATGTAAAGATTGTTCTTTAAACTTCCACCTTGTCTGTTGAAAAATGTTAATAGGTCCCCATGTAGAATGTAAGTTCAAGAAAGGCAGAGACAATATTTTACCTTTTTTTGAATCCAATCACCATTCTAATGTCCAACGTAGCATGTGGCATGTAGCAGGCTATCATTGAACTCATGTTTTATAAATGGACCAAGGAAGTCTAGTGGAAGCCACTCTGATGGGAAACCAGTGCCTTTTCTCCTTTTCTGAAATCTACTTGTGATTCATCAAATCATTGGCCATGTCTTCAGAAAACAAGCATTTCCATAAATAAATGAATGAAATTACATGTATATGTATACACACATATTCATGCATGCGTGTGTGTGTGTCTGCGTGTGTGCGTGTGTGTGTGTACTTGGCTCCCAGTTTGTCTTCCTACTCATTGTTGCTTACATTAAGACACAGTGTTAATGTTTTGCTTTTGAATCTCACTGTGAGTGCTTCCACGACATCCCAATAGGAGCCTTTGGTCTAAAAAAATACTCCTGTATGTAAGGAAAAAGTTTGAATACAAAGTTTCAGAAAAGAAAGGGAATATGAAATCATGTCCCCCATTTACAGTCTGCTATTACCCTAAAATTTATTTCCCACTAATTGATTTAGCCACTAATTGAAAAGTTACACGGTCTTCTTTTTTTCCTGCCTAAACTTGAGCTTTCCTCTCTGGCATACTAGTACAATGCCAACTCTCATATGCTACTTGTTACCTGGAAATATTGGCACTGGCAGTTCATGATAGAAAAACACTCAGAGATCTTTTCCTCTAAGTGTCAAAGATTCACACTGCATATATGTACTGATAGCATGAGAGAAATATAGTCGTTGAATACTTAATTCTGAGCTTGCCTACCTCGAAATAAATAGCTGTATTTATTTCCATTTGTTGGCCAAATTGTGAAATAAAAGAGGTTTCGTATAGGTTCCTGAAGAAAGCTGAGCTTACAAAGAGAAGGAATGCAAGTTGACCATCCCTCTGCTTCTTTAATATGAAACATACTTGTCTTACTGATCTGGTGTTTGCTCCTCTACAATAATCTGTTTTCCCTGCTGTTTTTCCAGCTGTTCTGGAACAGCTTGACAGCTAACAGAGCAAATGAAACAACAGAGACCAGCAGAGTAGCATGGATTTGCTATGTGACAGTGTAGAAACAGCATGTTACTCAGTTAAATGAAGAAACACAGCCAGCTCTAGCATCTACTCAGGGTACGGAAAATGCTTTATAATTATTCAAAATGCAAGTTCCTCACCTCTCTTCAATATACATGTGTGCTGTCTGGCCATGGCATGAACTCCTCTAGCCATTTTCTCAGCTTGATCCAAGTTGGTCCAGAATTCCTAGGCTTTTGGGGTGGTAAGATGAGGAATGTGATGGACCATACCTAAGATACAGTTCTCAGAGGCAATGTGATTTGGAATAACCGAATGACAGTCAAATCCTAGCTTGGCAAAGTCCCTATTCCGATACTTAACCTTTGAATTGAACAGATAATTTGGCTCTGGAATAATATGATGACCCAACAAATAACTAATCATACTCTAGAGAAGGGGTGGGGGAACCTACAGCCTCAAGGTCATATATGACCCTCTAGGTCCTCAAGTGTGGTCCTTTGACTGAATCCAAACTTTCAGATTTGTTCTGTGAAGTTTGGATTCAGTCAAAGTGCCACATTGGAGGACCTAGAAGGCTACATATGGCCTCGAGGTTGCAGGTTCCCCACCCCTGCTCCAGAGATTAAAAAGACTGATAGAAGAGTGGCCTGGTCAATTAAGAATGAACCAGGTCAGTATAGCTGTGTTTGTGGCTCTGGAAGTTTTCAGGTAGGGCCAGGAATGATATTGAGCCTCATAACAGCATCTGAAAGCAGTCCAAGAGCATCAAGGTATATCTGTAATAGCATGACATTTGTTCTAAAATACTTGATTGTTTGACTTTTAACGAAACAAAAAAATGGACTTGAGTCTCATTTTGCTAGTTCTTACCATTGAACAAAGGTATAATGCAAGATATGGGATTCATATTCCTTCTCAAATAGAGGGAACAATTTTCCTCTTGATCCTGGCACTTTTTTTCAGTGCTTCTCTTAGTGGTCCAGCTGTGTTTCTTTACTTTTCATAAAGTTGTGATGGCAGCAGGAAAAATCTCCTCCTTGTAGTGTTCTTCAGGACCGAATAGCACCAATTACATCTTGCACAGTATAAAGTACACTAAGGCACTCCAAATGTAATTGACAATAATTGCAGCCTATGCCAATTAAAGGAAGTTCTCCCTTCCCCTTCTATTACTGACACACATAAATTGGAAAAGGAACAATTAAAATTATGAATGTCAAAAATTATCAGCAGAGCCAGGGAGACCCGAAGGAAGAAATGTGTGTATACACATGCATACATACACGTATGTATATAAACCTACAAATGCATGCCTATACATGGATATGTGTACATATACATGTGTATATACTATCAGGCTACTCTAAAGGACTAGTCCAGATAACCTAAGGATAGATATAGAAGAAATAAATATGTTAGCAAGGAAGAGGGGAAGAAAAACAGGAAGTGCTTGAGGTCAAGTGACAGTTAAATAAATAACATCATAAAGTATACACATTGTAAAGATAGTAGTTATGAAAATGATCAATAATGGGTTATTCCCAGGTATTTTGTCTCTTGTTGATACTAGGACAAGCACACAAAATATATGAAGCCATGTATAATGCCATCATGGGAGTCTGGAATGACTGATGTGGGGGTAGCTATTTTCTGGACCCCTAATAGAAAAGCCCTTTCAAGAGATTCCAATAAATGTTCTCCAGGTCAGTTTAGTTAGCTATGAAATGACTTCTCCATTGTGCAGCCTTGATTTATGTTGATGAAACGTGCACGATTAAAAATGGCTCCACCTAGAGAATGCTCAAAAATGATAATGTACGTTTTTTATTGTATAGCCAAAGGACAAAATTAGCTCAAAGCAAAAGTGTTTACTGGAGCGGGGAGTGTACTAGGAATGGAAGCAAGAAAACTTTTCCCCAAAAAATCCAAGATACACTATCCTACAAATATACACAAATATGATCATAGAATTCATGAATCAAAAGTTTCATACTTTGATAGCATGCTACCCCATTAGGAACTTCACTGTTTGACCACAGGTAACACTGACTCCAAATCTGCTGACATCCTGGCCCAGGGTACCAGTGTGTCCTTTCAGAAAGAATCTACGTCCTAGAAGAAAAAAAAAAGAATTGTAGATCTTGAATCTACCATCTCTGAAGAAATATACAGACTTCATGTACTGAACGTTCAACTCCCCTTGATCCCTCAATCAGACATTCTCAAACAGGGTTTTACTTTAAAACTCTCTTATACAGTTGATTTTTTGAGTTTTGTTTCCTATATTCTTTTTTTTTTCTTTCAGGAATTCCACTACTTTGCTAAGGTTTCCCATATTCTGTTTTAAGTGGTCTCTTCTGCTCCCTATCTCTTTCATTAGTTGTTTTATTTGGCTTTCCACTGATTCTTGGAGACCTTGTGACCAATCCATTCTCTTTTCTGGGTTTCTCATTATAAATACTGCAAACTTAGTTTGTTCTTTTGGAACTATATATTTCTACCCCCAACTTACCCCACAGAGTCTTAATTCCTGATCATGCTGAGGCATAGAGGATTCTAGTTGAATCAATGCCAAACGAAGGTTTATTTATTTATTTTTATTTTTCATGATGGCTGGTGAAGGCCTCTAGGGATTGTCTCCCCACCTGCTATTATTTCCTAATTTCTCTTGACCTTGCAACTTTTAGAGACACTGCCATATGGAGCCTTCAGTATGACCAGAGGGGTGGGAGAAGCAAGCAGTAAACTCATGGCAATGGCAGATGTCCAAATGGTTGGAGAAGGTCTCTGAATATTGTTTGGTCTATCTGCTATTACTTCTAAAATTCTCTTGACTGAAGTTACCAAAATATCTGCCAAATCTTGGTTTGGAGCTGTGAGTTAGTAGATGGGTAGAAAAGTAAGCCAATAGTGGCATTCTTTGTTGCTGTGGTTGTTGCTTGGGTAGGAAGAGGCTTGTGGAGATTATCTTGAACTAATGTCCTTTCTTTCTCTTCATTATTGTTCTTTTACTTCATTTATCACATTTCTTACTGTTTTTGAAGTGATAATGGAAAGCAATAGATTACTCAAAGTTTTCCAATTGTTTTCTTGCCTGGCATAAATAAAAATTTGGAGATTTGAATTCTAGTAAAAGTTGTAACAGCAAACATTCAACCATTTAGCACCTTGGAAATGCCTCTAAACGATTTGCAAGTGATTCAGGAGTAGATAAGAATGAAGAAATTCAGAGAAATTGGAATTAAAAGATAAAAAATATAAAAGTTCCATAAAACATGACAGTCTTGCTGTGTGTCACCTTGATAATTACTCAGATAATGGATAATAGAAGTGGCAAAAGAGGAATAAAATATTGCCTATTATATTTAAAATTCATAATGAGTGACCTGTCACAGATGAAAAGCACTTGGAGGGCAGGAAGAAGGTCTCAAATTCTTGATTCATAGTATCTATTTATTGCTATCCACAGAGGTTTTTGGTGATGATTATGAAGAATGTGATAAGAAGACAGAATAGCATGAATTTAACTTTATCTTTCTTTGTACATGTCTACATATACTATATATATATTCACATATATGCACACACATATAATATATAGTTTTTTCTTATTTCAAAAGCTCAACAATTAGTCTACATTATGAAAGTTATTCATTGTGTCCTACTTTTAGAAAGTATTTAGAAAAAGCTAAATTGAATTGTATGAATTATTCATGTAGTATAAATGAATATGAAAAATGTTACATATGGATATTAAATGCTTTTGAATGATATAGCAGATGGATGTTTTTCAGATAACAGGATGGTAGCAACTGTGTCCTGACATTTGGTGAATGGCTATCCTAAAGGATCAAAAGGAAATACTTCAAGCCAATCTAAGAATTACAAGTAAAAGGATTCTCTGTTAATAAGGTCACAGTTATTTGCATAACATTTTACCACACAAATCCATTCATTAGGAAGTTAGGTTAAGATGGTTACAACCCTCTGAGATTCAAATGAACTCCCCAAATTTAATAACCATGCAACTTTGGAAATTTCATTAAAATTATAATAATAATAAATTCTAAATGATGGATTTCACAGTGTCGCATCTTTTCCTTTGTTTTGCTTTAAAATGCTCTATAAGCCTTATAAATGAAAACATTTCATGCTTTTTGTATATTTTAATCACAGATTTTTATTCTTTTTCAGTTGCCTTCATTCATAGGAGTCTCATAGAGTCTACACAAAGAGGGGGTTTCTAAATACAAGAACACAATAGGATTCAACAAATTCATCCTGTTTTGTGCATGTTAAATCCATGCTATTCTATGTTGTCAATGTCATCATCTTTATCACCATCAAAAACCAATCTCTTGATCATGTTGTAGCAATGCCTGCTGTGTCCATAGCATTCAAAGATGAAAAGAAAAGAAAAAAAAAAGCATCATCTTTGCCTTCAATGATCTTACCATCTGGAGAGCAAATTAAGTCCTATACACAAAGAAATCTAACAAAACACAAGTCAGACTGTAAGAAGTGCATAGAAGGGGTATGAGGAAAGTATACTGTGAGCAGAGAAAGAAGAGATTATTTTCAGGGAAATCTTCATTGAGGAAGTAGTGTTTGATGGGCTCCTTGAAGAAAAGGTAGAATTTTGATAGAAAGAAATGATACGGTATCTGGAGAATATGAGATCCCAGACTCTGTTTCTAGAAATAAATGGCAATGTAGTTAGGTGGAAAGGGCCTTGATTTTGCCACTGGAATGACAACATTTAAATATGACAAAGTAATCATAATTCAGGGGAGGCACTATGTGCAGGGAGAAAATGGAACAGGTTTTGGGGAGGATGGCAAGAGGACAGGTGTTTCCACAGCCTTCACAAGATCCCATATTGAAAAGGTGTCATGAGTGTGAAGAGCTCAAAAAGCACTACAGTAAAGAGTGGCATCAGAGAACGAATGAATAAAAAGGAGGGATGGGCATATGGTGAGAGTGACAGATAATTAATGGATAAGTCATATGCTCTACTGCTATTCTGTTAGTCTGGAGAAAGCAAGGAAGCTCTAAGCATGTTGGGTAGACCCACAGTGGCAAATTTATAGGAGGACATGGACAAGAATTCCATAGTATGATGAGGAATGGATAGGTTGCATTGTGTATCACTAGAAAGAATAATCACATCTCTAAGAGTATATATTCATTTAAGTATTTGAGCACTAAATACTTTTTAATGATTATTGTTTTATAATATAATTTGAGATCTAGGAATGATATGTCTCCTTTATTCTTAATTTTTTTTTCATTATTTCCTTTGAGATTCTAGAATTCTAGTCTTTTTCCTCCAAGTGAATTTAATTATTATGTATGGTGCAATAAAGTATTCCCTTAATAGTTTGATTAGTATAGGACTATATCTGTGAATTAATTTAGGTAATATTTTATGATACTGGCATAGCCCAATCCTGAGCACTAAATATTTCTCTAATTATTTGTCTTGCTTATACTGCTTTTCCCCCTCTTTTTTTTAAATTAACATAGATTCTGTAGTTTGTTTTATTTACACTAATTTGATCGCAAACTCTTCTGATAACTATTCACCATTACCCTAGCAAAAAGCAAAACCAAATACTCTCTCTCTCTTTCTCTCTTCCTCTCCCTCTCTCTCCCCCTCCTTCCCTCCCTCCTTCTCCTTTTCTCCCCACCCTTCTTCATCTTAGATGAGAATGCAGTACCAAATATGAAGCTCCTCCTCTCTTAATTTCCAAGACATTAATTTCCAATATCCCTTTAAAAATAATTTATTCTACCCTTCACCTTAGTGCTTTCCCCTCTAGTATGCTGTGTTCTAGAATTTAATCTCCCATTCATGGACACTTCTCATATTATCTTTCCTCATTCACTCTGATGGCTCTGATGTTGAAGCTTCTGATAAACATAAGCTTTAATTTTTCAACTAACCAGCACATCTCCTAGTACATTGAAAATGAAGTTGTAGCAAAACATTACAGATGATTGGATATGAAAATTTCTGAAAAATTAGATCTGTAAAAAGTATATTACGATTTCCTTACAAGTGGTGAGTTTTCTGTAATTAGAATTATTTGCAGAGAGGTTAAGTCACTACTGGTTAAGACCTGTATGTTCTAAATGTGGATTAAACTAAGTATGCTTTAAAAATCCCTTCCAGATTGACTTTATATTCTACCTGAAAAGGATATACTAGGTAACTTCCATATTCTCTTCATGCTCCAACATTCAATAAGTTGAAAACATAAATTCATCATTTCTCTCCCTATTCAGATGTGATAGCAGAAGCACTGGTCTTTAATTTTCTAGTTACTGTGTCTAGTTTTAAGTTTTTCCTGACAATCATTTGCCTGGCTGGTTAGTAGCTCAGGGATTTCCTTGGCTATCATTTTCCGAGCTTGGAAGCTAAGTTCAGATAATATTCATAGCATGAATAAAAAGGTTTAGAATGTGAAATTAATTACATCTCTCCCTTTGCCTTAAAACCCCTGTGTTCTTCCAAGGATATTACCTCCCTCTGTGTATTCAGTAGTGTTTCAGTCTTACCTCTTCATGACCCTATTTGGGGTTTTCTTGGCAAAGATACTGGAGTGGTTTGCCATTTCCTTTCTAGATCATTTTACAGATAAGGAAACTGAGGCAAACAACATTAAGTAACTTGCCCAGGGTCACAAAGCTAGTGTCTGAGGCCAGATTTGAACTCAGGAAAATGAGTCTTCCTGACTCCAGCCTGAGCACTCTCTCCACTGTGCCACTCCACTAGCTGCATTATTTTGCCTCTTTTCTGTTGGTCCCTTGTTAATCACTCAAACTCTGCACTGGGCTCTTCTCTCTAATCTTGTCCCTTGCTACATCATCGATCACACCTTGCCAATTGTCCCCCCACCCCACCACCCACACTACCCATAGTCTTCACTACTAATCATATGCTGCTAAACAAGCTGAAGAAAATTCTTACTTAATTGTCTATTTCATTCTCCAAAGTGGTTGTTTCAAACCTTATATCTCTACAAGCCTTTAAGGACACCGTTTTCCCTACCTTCTCCAGTAAGACCCACTTCTGAAATAATTGTGACTATTTGATTAACCATCTAGTCTCTCCCCATTCAGCTGTCATATCTTCCTAAAGTACAGGTATGATCAAGTCAAACCCCTACTCAGTGAAATCCAGAGGCTCCTTATCACCTTCCAAATCAAGTACAAAATCCTCCAGGTAGTGTTCAAAGCCCTTCAAAACATCACCCCTACCATGGTTTCAGTTTTCTTACACCTTAAACCTATATACTCAGTGACATATACTCATATACCCCACCATATGCTCAGTGACAACAGCCTTCCTGATGTTCCTCACACAAAACCTCCATATTCCAAATCTGGCCATTTTCACTGGCTGTTCCTGTGGAATTCTCTCTTTCTTCATCTTCATCTCCTGCCCTCCTGACTTCTTTCAAGTCCCAGCTAAAATCTTGTCCACCAGAAGCTCTTCCCTCCCCACCTTTGCCTCTTAATTTCCATGTCTTCCTTAAAGACCAAGCTCAAATACTTTCTACCAATGGACTTTCCTAATGCCTCCAGCTAGAGTTCTTCTCCTCTGAGATAACTTTCTGTCTACTCATTGTCTATCTTGTATATAGCTAAGTATTTTCATCTGTCTCCTGTTACAGTTTGAGCTCCTAAGATCAAGGACTATTTTTGTCTTCCTTCCTGTCCTTAGGGCTTCACACAATGTCTGGCATCTAATAAATGTTTGTTGATTGACTGACTTAACTAAGTTATTGTAGAAGATAATTTGATCGGTACATCTCTTGTCAGCTAAGGAAACAAAGCATGAATGATCAAAAAGAAAATTGACAGACACAATTTACAATTAGTTATGACCATATCGACTAGATGGAAGGTTTGACTGATTTTTATAGCAATTTTCAAATTTCTCCTCAGAAATTTGACTCTCAACCACAGACTTTTTTTTTTATTTTAACTTTTATCCTACCGTGGTGAACATTATTCTTTGCAAACAGCATATACGTGTGTACACCCTGACTCCTGCTTGACCCTCAAAGTTACATGCAAAGAGGATGAGCAAAGCAGTAACTATAATTATGGAAAATTTATGCCACACTGAAGGAAAGGACATGGAACAATAAACAAGTATACTCTCTGTTTACAGTTTCCTTTGCTAGAATGTTTTAACAGCTTGAAAGCCCTATATCTTTAATTAAAATATTTATAACTAAATCCTGAAAATAACCAAAGGTTCATTGCCTTGTCATCATATTAGACGTTTGAGAACTTCTCAGCCACAACCCACTCACCTGTGTGTGCATATGTATATTTATGTATTTGTGAGTATTATAAAGTCTCACCTAATATTGAGAATATTTAAGAAAGGAATCATTCTGAATTGTTGATTTTGCAAATAACTGAGGATTCAGTGACACAATTTTATTCTTTTAATTATTCTGTCATTATCAATCCTCAAATATTTAAAACACTTAAAGGATTTTTTTCAACTATTGTGTTGTGCCATTGACATAGTTATCGACACAACTAGAGATGTTTTAGGACAAGGGTTCTTAACCTTCTCTGTGTCATGGACTCTTTTGTCAATCTAGGGAAGCCTATGGATGGACCCTTTCTCAGAATCCTTTCTTTCTTTCTTTTTTAATATTTAATTGTAGGAAATAGTAAATTTAAGTTAGAGGCTAGTGAAAATATAGATACATTTTTCCCATCTAAGTTCATGGACTCCATGGAATTTATCCATGGACCACTTTGAGGTCTATGTACACCCAGTCAAGAAACCCTGGTTTAGGGTATAGGTCTCCATAGCAGCAAGGTGAAGTGCTTTGGATTTTGGGGGAGTCAGGAAGATGTGAACTGAAATCCTACCTATGATAGTGAATTAGCTGCGGGACCCTGGACAAGCCACTTAACCTGTCTGAACCTCTATGTTCTTATCTATAAAGTGAAGGGATTGGGCTAGTTGGCTATTAAGGTTATTTGCAGCTCTACACTATGATACTAGGACTCATCTCTAATTATTGTGCATAGTTTCTCACTATTGGACCCACACAGAATAGAGTTTCCTTTTGTTTTTGTTTCCTTTTTTCCTTTTAGAAGCGTTTTATTGATCCTTTTTTTTAAACATGATATTCATTTCCCAATAAAGCCCTTCCCCTCCCTTACTCAGCTAGCCATACTGTGTAACAATGACGAAAAAGAGAAAGAAAAACAATTAAGCACATCCAACCAATGTAATGTCTCTGTCAGCATATGCAGCTCTTCATAGACCCTTACCTCTGAATTGAAGGGAGATCATTTTAATTACACAGCATTCAGTCTTCTTATCTTGTGGTGGTAGATGTCCTTGTTCTTTTTGTTTACATTGCTATAATCAATGTGCATTTGTTGTTGTCCTAGTTCTAATTTCACTTTGCATCAGTTCATATACATCCATATGCCTCTGAATTTTGCTTATCTTTTCTTAGGCAATTTCTCATAGCAAAGCTTATGAGACTGCATCCATATACTACAAATTATTTGTCCTTTTTCAAATAAACAAGCATCTCCTTTAATTCAAATTTATTGCTATGGCAAATATATATTTTATATGTACATTTCATATCTCTTTCTTCCTTTGACTTCCTTGAGGCATATCCCCGGCACTGAAATCTCTGTGTCAAGGGATATGGATGTTTCAGTCACTTTCTTCATTTAATTACAAATTGCTCTCAAAAACGATTAGAAAAATTCATAGCTCACCAACTATATTATCATGTCCGTCTTTCTGGAGCCTCTCCAACATTGAGTATTTCCATTGCTTGTGATCTTTGTCCATTTGCTAGATGTGATATGAAACCTCCAGATGTTTAGATTTACATTGGTAGTTTGAGGAAATATATCATATAGTTGTTTAGAGTTTTCAGTTCTTTTAAGACTAGTTTATTCATTTATCCAATGGGGAATGATTCTTAGCTGTTTTTTTTTTTTCTTTCTTTCTTTTGACAAAATCTGTGATTTCCTCATTTTGGAGAGCTCTAGGTGAGGAATTTCCTCTCCCAATTCAAATTGTCACTTTCTCTGCATCTTAGAGTCTTTTAGAAATGTCCAGGTAACTGAAATGTCATGCGACTTTTACAGTCACATAGACAAAATGTCTATTAGAGGAAGAACTTGAATCTAAGTCTTTGTGAGTCACAGACAAGTTCACAATTACTATGCTAAATTGTCTCTCTAATCTTATATATTTGTGTTAATTCCTCATAAATCTTGGATATCATATACTTGTCAGATAAATTTGACAGAAGTATTTTTTATCATTTCCTTTTTTTATCTTAAATATAGGCTTATATTATTTTCATTGAGGTTTGCTATTCTTGTGTCATTTTCATTTTTATCTTTTATGTGGTTAAGAATTTTCCCCCAAGTCATATGAGTGAAGGGTACTAGCTCTCATTCCTTTTTATTGGTTTTGAATGTTGTGATTATCTATATTCAGGTCCTATATCCATTTTGAGCATATTATTTATTGTTATATACATATATATGTATGTATGTATATATATATATATAGTTCAAGATGCTGATCTTAATTTCTGACAAGCTGCATTCTATTTTCCAATAGTTTTTGTCACGTAGGGAATTCTTCTCTATGAAGTTCATGTTCAGAAGTTTATTAGACAATAATTCACTGAGTTCTAGCAGTGCTTTCCCTTCATTGCTACTGTTTTTCCATTATTTCCATTGAACTTCTAGATTTTTTTTCCTTGAGGGAATTTTGTTATCACTCTTTCTAGCTCTCAAATGCATTCCCTTGATAATTTGAGTGGTAAAGCACAAAATTTGTAAATTAAGTGAAATAGTATGATTTTTGTCATAAAGAAATGGCCCAACCATGGGAAATGATTATTTCTTCAATTACTTAAGTCATTTTTTTATTCTTTTAAAGAAGATTGTTTATTGTAGTTTTATGTTTTCAGTTTGACTCATTAGACTGAATTGCAAATTATATATTTTGTAGTAATTTTGATTGGATTTATCTTCCTGTTATTTCCTCCTTCATTTTTATTGCAATATAAAAGCAGCAATTTTCTAATTTAAGATTATGCCTATTACTCTTGAGTTTTTTCCTTTTATTCCTGATACATTGATTTTTATTCCCTTCATTTTGCATGTTTGCACTCTAGTCCTGTGATTAATTTTGCATGAACTTATTTGATGCTATTCTATTCCTGTAGACTATCCTTATTCCCATTTAACTTCCCTTTCCCATGTTCCTTGAGTTTACTTAATTCTTTTTATTTCATGAATTATATTTCTTTTTAATCCTTCTTGTAACATCTTTTTTTCCTGACCAAATATGCCTGTGGTTCAAAATCTTCCTTCCCTACCCCTTCAAATTCTTAGTTTAATTATTATTCTTTTGTATTGTCCTTTTACAAGAAGTTTTTCTTTTCTAGTACATGTATAAGGTATAAGAAACTCAAGTACAAAAAAAGGAGCAGTTCCTATTCTCTAGCAACTTACGTTCTGCTGCAGAAAATGTCCCAAATAAGTACATATGATGATATAATAATGGTATAGTCAGTGGGTGACACAAGGGAGCTTAAAGGGAGGTATGAGTTATAAGAAAAAGAGAGAGAAAAAAAAAAAGAAATGCATTCTCAGAATAGGGAACATAGTATGCAAAGGCCCATGGATGGGAGATGGAATGTTACAAATGAGGAACAATTAGGTCCATCTGTCTGGAACAAAGAGTATGTGAGGGGGAATGATGTGTAATCAGCTTAGAATGATAGGCTGAGATCAGAACGTGAAGGGCTTTCAACAAGAAAGTTTGTATATAAACTTGTAGGTAATGGAAGCCCCTGAAATCCTGAAAGCAGAGAAATAACATACTCATATTTGGCTTTTAGGAATAGCAGGCCTACATAGAAATACTTCAGTGTCTCTAATGACAAAGTCAAGATTAAGAAAAATCAAAGTTGCTAAAGCTGAATTGAAATCAAATCACAGAATATTAAATGGGATATCCTTTGTTCTTGCTGTAATGATAGGGGAGTTAACTACTTTAATATGTCTTGTTTTTCTATATATATTTATTTAGACCCCATTTCATGATACCAGTCAGATCATGACTAGGTACTTATGAAAAGGCATTGCATTTGTCCTTTTGTTAAGCCTATCTGGGCTTATTTGAACCAAATCTATGATTTTATTGCCATAGGGAAAGCTGAGGGAATGAATTTTGTGTCAAAACTTTAGCCATACTGATCCTTAGATATCAGACATATAAGATGTTGCAGAAACAATATTGAAACCCATTCCAACTTGTTAGGAATGTGCTCAAAATTTGTGCTTCAATAACATATCTTGGTCCACCTTCTTATCATGATGCAATATTAGAATAGAGTGAAAATATTATTCCCATTTTACAGATGAGAGACTGAGATGCTAGAGGCTAAATGGCACTTGCTGAGCTTTACACATATAGTGATTATGGTAATCAGGAGATGAATCCATATCTTATAATTGCCTGACAATCCTTTCCATCACTCTAAGTTGTCTCCCTTTATTAAAATTTCCATAAAGAGAAATTCCATTTAAAAATAAGCAGTACTTGTGTAAATACTAGATGCCTTTCTCAGACTAGAGCATTGAAGAATGAGGCTTCAGTTCAATTTAGCCAATAGAGATTGGCACCTTCTAATCATCTTATAGTTTTACAACATTCTCTCTGGGCCTCAAGAGGTTAAATAGCATATTCAGGATTACTTAAGCAATACATAGTAGAAATGGAGATAAAACCTAAATCTTCCTGACCCACAGACAAATTTTCTATCCAGGAGAACACACTGCCTCTTATGGTAGTTCATCATTTACAGGAAAATTGTGATGAAAAAAAAATAATATGAAAAATAATCTTGTCCTATGAATAACCACCACTAACATATATATGCCTGTGATAAATTAAGAATTTTTTTTTTATTTTTTTTTTTTTATTTTTCAGTTGGGCAATGGGGGTTAAGTGACTTGCCCAGGGTCACACAGCTAGTTAAGTGTTATGTGTCTGCGGTCACATTTGAACTCGGGTCCTCCTGAATCCAGGGCCGGTGCTCTCTCCACTGCGCCACCTAGCTGCCCCAAGAATTTTTTTTTAAGGGAAGTCTTACTCTACCAGACATGTAGCTCTCTACATTCCTTTCCCGGTCATGTCAATGTCTCGATGAATTTCACTCCAAAAATATCTCCCCAATTGTGTTTCTAAGATTTTCCAAGATGACATCTCTTTCAGTATTCTACCCCCCACCTTGATTCTTTGGAAAAGAAAAATAAATGTTTGTAGCCTATAGCATAAGGATCTACATATGTATCACATCCCGTTTATTTTATTTTCAGTGAACCTAAGCTTGTTCATTTTAGCGACCACACCCAGAGAACTTCTTGAACTTTATCAGAGCCCACTGAATAATTATTCTGTTGCTTAGTGATTTAGGAACAAACCTTTTCCTGTAGTTTCCACAGTTTGCAGTCACATCCTCAACTTCATTAGTCATTTCAGCCGCTTAACTTTTTATTTTTGTCTGCAGAGAATTCCAGGATTGCTTCACTCCTTTTTGAGACCCTGAAGCGATGATAAGCCAAAGTATTATATTGAATGGCAGTAGTTTTTCCTCTGTCTCTCAGTTTTTATTACTACGTATGTAAATTTAATATATCTTCTTTATTTCTTTTGGGCAAATTTTGAAAATATTCTGCTGTAACAACACAGCAATAGACATATTAAATGAAGCAGTACATATGTGTCATGTATTATTAATCCCCATTCAGAACTTTTCCCTCTGAGCTCCGGAAAAAAAAAAAAAAATCTCTTTTTGTTTGACTTCATCAATAGAGCACTGAACTGCCTTAGAAATTAAACTATGCTTGATTTAGCAAACGTATGTAATAATTCTATCTTAATAATACTGGGTAACATTTACATAGTACATTACCATTTTTATAAAGCACTTTCCTCATAACAACCCTGTAACATTGATAATAGAATTAGTCACATTTTATAGCTGAGCAAATTAAGTTTTATGAAACAATAATTAACATTTATATACTAGTGTAAGGTTTGCAAAAACACTTGACATACATTATTTCAGTTGAGCCACACAACACCCCTAACAGAGAAGTTCTACAGATACCATTGTTAGCATTCTATAGGTAAGAAAACTAAAGCTTAGAGAGGATTAATGATTTGTCCATTATAACCTAACTAGTAAGCTTCAGAGGCAGCATTTGAACCTAGGTTTTCTTGACAATAAGTTCAGCCTTCTTTACAGCTACTTGGTTGTATATCTGGGAGTCCAATCTCTTTCTTTTATCTCCAATTCTCTTACTTCTATGCCCACAGGATTTAGGTCTGAAAAGGATCTTAGAGATTATCTAGTACATGCCTTTTATTTTACAAGATGGGAAAACTAAGACCATAGAAGTTAAGTCATTCACTCAAAAGCCCAAAGCTTGTAAGTAGAAAAGTCAGTATTAAAATTTAGGTCATCTGACTCCATAATGCTACCCCAAATTTGGGATTTAAATCAATTTCCATAAAGTAATTCTGTTCAGTTAAGTGCTGTTAATTTTAAATATAAAATATTGCTACTTCAAAACTTTCCCAAACTAGGGAAGTCTTATTTCATTCATGTTACTAAAGTTAAAAGGAGAAATGTTACTGAATTCAACTAGGTTGATTCCAAACTACTTATTGATGGTCCAAAATAGTAAGATAACATTCTAGGAAGCTTCATTTCATCAGCTTTTGCTAGCTGTTCTAAAGACCAAAGTTTGGAGCTAAAATTATAGGTGCATTGGTTGGAGGCAGGAGACAGCAAGAGGTGGAGGATTGCTGTTATGTTGGATGGAACTAGAGACAGATGGCCCTAAATGCATCCCTCCTCTAACACTTGTGAATGTAACTAGTTAAATCCTAAAATATTTTGTAGTTTTTCAGATTTTAATTTGATTTGGGAGAATTTGGCATTCATTTTTTGAGTGACAGTTCTTTATTCATCTTCAGAATAAATATGTTTTATCTATTCAGAGCAATTGTGATAAAATATAATCATGTTTCATAAGATTTAGAAATGAGAGACCTTATAGATTGACTACTGTATTCTTATTGTGACCCAGTCATATTCAACACATATACATCCCTCCACAGCCTATGATTAAGGAATGCAATGATATTTAATATTAGTCTAAACAAAATATAATTAAAAATTAACTGCTGGGAGAGGGAAAATATATAGTACAGTAAAAAAAAAAGTGTAAATCAGTTTTAAAAATTCTAAATGCATGAGAATTATCCATATCACTGCTCTTTTCCATTTGTGTAGATAACTGAGAAGTTATTTTTTCTCCTCAGTTTATTCCTGGTGCTTATTTAGATTTGCTTGTGATTTCAATATCTAAATGTTATTGCTTCTAATTGTCAAAAAGTAAGATCAAAATAAGTAGAAATTACTTGTATTTACACAGTGGTGATCTCATCTTGTGAAACTGAACTATGAGCTCAAATGATTTTATTATAGCCCGTCATATCTTCATCTGACATTAGGCCTCATAAATAGCCCCCAAATAGAAGCATTTGGGGCCTATTAAAATATATGCTATTTAACAACATAATAAAACCATGCGCTGCTAAGCTAAAAAAAAAAATGAAGCTGGTTCAAATGAGAAATGGTTACTGTTCATAATACAATTTCAATAGAATTCACAGTGTGATTCCCTAACTGGACCCTGTGTAATCAGTTGAAATGTCTCAGTCCTTCAGCATTTATTCCTTCCAGCTGCTCACTAACTGCCCATTAAAGGATCTAAACATAAAATATTGCTACTTCAGAACTTTCCCAAACTAGTGAAGGCTTATTTTATTCATGTTGCTAAGGTTAAAAAGAGAAATGTTACTAAATTCATCTAGTTTGAGTCCCAACTACTTACTGATGGTCCAAAATGTTAAGATGCCATCCCAGGAGACTTCATTTCATCAGCTTTTGCTAGCTGTTCTAAAGACCAAAGCTTTTGGAGTTAAAATTATAGGTGTATAGGTTGGAGGCAGGAGGCAGCAAGGGGTAGAGGATAGTTATTATTCTGGACAGAATTAGAGTCATATGGCCGGGAACTCAAACTCTTCCTCTGACGCCTGAGAGATCAATTGGCTTCTAGGTACCTCAGCCCCCTCTCCAAGTCTTAGAAGTTGTAAATGGGTAGTGAGTGATAAGACTGTAAAATCAAAGATCCATTTTAACTAGAGTTAAAAACACAGGTGAAGTAGATATAGAATCTAAAGCTAATATTTAAATAAATGTGCCCGTGCTTGTGTTTCCACCATTGAATGCTGGTAAATGATTCTGTAGAAAAAAAGCTTTACATAGATTGGAGATTGATAAACAAAATCATGCACAAATGAAAACCAACTGGTATCTGAAAAACTTTGGAATGCCTTTCTTTTTTCTGTATTGATTATTCTCTTCTTTACTGGCCATAGGAAGACACCAAAATTCCTCTTTCAAATACCAAAGACAACTTGTTATTCTGTTCTTGAAGCTGCCCCAGCAACCACTGACCTGTTTGGGAACGTGTACCGACAAACTCCACAGGTGTCCTGGCTTAACGTGGCTCTGGAGGGTTTTTAATAGATAAGCATACTCTGTCTGCTCTGGCAAAGAAAAATAAGGTAGGCAATCAGACAGCCATCTTTGCTAACCTGAGCTGAATACTTGACCCACGTCAAGGGTAAAGAAAACAAACTTCCTTTTATAGTGTCCTGGGATGTCACTGGAATGTCACCCTTTACTTTTTAACTTATTTATTATTTGGGCACCAGAATTACACAAACTAGGAAGAGGAAACCCTGATTCAAAGAGGTCTTAGCCTCCAGGACAATCAGCAGCAACATTGCAAAAACATCCAAAAAAGAAAAGTAATAATTACCCTAACTTAACACTAAGTTCTATGCTTTTATCATTTCTGGCACATCCCTGATTTCCCAATTGGTAAAAATTTTGGCTAATGAAATTTGTACTGAAGTGTATACACAAATGGAAAATAAAACCCATTCCTGCTCTTTTTATAATTAATCTTGGAGTTTTATTCCCATGTTATTGCCAACAGTATTAAATGGCACAATGGGGCAAGGACTTTTGGGAAATCATGTACCTATCTTCAGATATATTTTGAAATGCAATTCATTAATGTTTTTTTTTCCCAAAATGAACAGATGCTGCTTTTACTAAATATTTGTTGGCTTCTTTGCTATTGCCTGACAAATGTGAAGATGGCCATTTGAAATAACAGCTAACATTTACATAGCATATCACTTAGGTTCTGTTATCTGATCCTCACAACACATGTAGGTGGTATGTAAAAGTATGCAAGTATGATTATCCCCATTTTATAGATGTGGAAACTGAGGCACAAAGAGTTTACTTGACTTTGGGCTGCACAGCTTCCAAGTGGCACATTTAGGATTCATTCCTATGATTTTTTTAAACTTTAAATCTGTGCAGTTGTGTGTGTGTGTGTGTGTGTGTGTGTGTGTGTTGTGTGTTTGTACTTCATCTTCAATAGAGTTTAAATGTGCAAACTCAAGCCCTACCTTTGCTTCACATCTATAGTTAAGCTAAATATAGATCACTTAGGGACAATTCTCAATTGACATGATTATCACTGCTTGGGGAAGGTCTAGATACCTTTACATGGTGAATAGGAATAATAATAACTTATATATAATATTTTATAGTTAGAAAATACTTCCCACAGATAGCCTCATTTAATTATCAAAAACTCATACAGGAGGGATTATTATCATCATTTAACAGATAAAGAAACTTAGGATCATCAAGATAAATCGAATTCCTCACACTGCTAGTGAGGGGCAGAACCAGGGCATGAAGATCTAAGATCTTCTCACTTCCAGTCTGCTGCTTCTTCCAGCTACACAAAGTTGGGTTAAATGAATTGGGATCAATGCATTGTTTATTCATTAACAATTTTTCTCACATTCTGCAGCTCTGATATAATGGAAAGAACATTAGGGAAAACTGAGATTGAGAGAGATTAAGTGACTTGCCCAAAGTCACCTAGGGAATGGAAAAACAAAGTCTCAGACCCAGACCCTCTACCTTCACATGAAATGTTTTCTGTATTGTTCTTACTATACTGCTTCCAATAATCCAATTAAAATATGACTTTAATTTTGGAGATAGTAAAACGGACCTCAGTATAATAATATGCTCAGAATCCCTGCAGGTTTTGGCAAGGACCAGCACCCAATATGGTAGTACTCACAACCCCATTCTCATTTCAAAGCAGTTATTATATGACTTTATTTTAGAGATAGCAACAATGTATTTATCTAGACAAATATAAATATATCAGTATAAGAATGAATAAGAGATAGTAAAATAGAGATAAGTATAAGAATATTCTCAGAAATTCTGCCTCTTGACCAGAACCAGCACCAGGGACAAGACTTCATTCTCATTTCAGGTGCATTGGGATGTCCTACGAAAATCTACTCAATCATCAGTGGCCTAAGATGCAAAGGGAAAGAATTTCAGAGTAAAAGATGAAATATTGTATCTTGATGTAGAAGGTGTATACACAATTTGGTGATTCATATTATCTCAGGTGAAAAGCATTCCAGAATAATAAATTAAGCCTATCCCTCATTTAAACAAGTTATTAAGATTCTACCTTACGGACTTAAGCAGGGGTTGCTCTTAACATACCATGCTTTCAGAGTTAATGAAGCAAGAGAAAGGGAAAAAAATACCCGTCCTTTTTAAGGGGTCATTTCCACTTCAAAAGTGTCATTAAATACCCAGTTCAAGGGTAAAGTTTGAAAATAGCTAGCTTGGATAATTACAATAGGCAATTATTAAATGAACTATATCCTCTTGAGTATGGGTTTAGTTCATTTTCTTAGGCATCCACCCACACACAGCCCTCCTAGGCATCCATCACTTTTCATTCTGTTGTACTCATGATGCTGAGACATTCTATGGATCTTCGCCTTAACTTCAAATAGGATTCAAACACTTCCTTTTTCCAGAGAATTTAAAAATTGTGCTCTAGGAAGAATAAGTCCCCAGTCACTTCTCATGATAAAAAGTTTAAAATGGCAATATCCTTTGAGATATCTTGGTCTCAGGTGACTTGGAATCATGTATGTGTATGACAGGGGTAGAGAAAGAGTGAAAAAGCATTTCCAGTAGTATCTTGAATGACGTTCACAAGAAACTTTGCTGTGAGAATAGCCTAATACACTCAAGTATGGACTATTTACTTACTCCACTCCTATTACAGGATAATATCCTTAGAACTCTTAACAGACTTCAAGACACAGTAGAGAATAGAAGGGCCTGACATGCTATGGTCCATGGGGTCATGAAGAGTCAGATATGACTGAACAACAACAAAATGCTTAAGAGTTGGAAGGGACCTTATTAGGAACTTTGGTTTTTGTTTTTGGTTTTGGTTTTGGTTTGGTGAGGCAATAGGGGTTAAGTGACTGGCTCAGAGTCACATAGCTAGTAAGTGTCCACCTAGCTGCCCCTGGAAGGGATCATTGAGTTTAACTCCCATATTTTACAGATAAAGAAATTGAGGTTTAGCGAGATCACTCAGGCAATACACAGTGTCAGAGGCCGAATTTGAACCCAGGTCTTCCTGATTCCAAGGCCACAGTACAGATTGGCAAACTTTCACCTTGTCAATCAGTCAAGCAACAAACAATTATTAAGTGCCACCTGCTTCATATTTTGTGCTAGGGGATATAAATATAGCAGGGGAAATGAGTTAAAGTCCTCATTTGTTGGACTAAGGTGCTTCCTTACAATCTGGTCTGCTCCACCTACATACACACTGGCTCTCTTACCCCTTGCCTTGTCAAAAGTTTAGTAAAATTTGGAATACTAAAATCCAGACGAAGGAAACTCTGGGTGCCCAACAAAGGAGAAAAGTTAGAGCAAGTCAGGAGACACTCAGTAAATAAGGGCAGTCCTGGAGCATGAAAAGAGGTCTAGTTGGCTAGAAGCCCCAAATGGAGCTGAGAACCCCAACCAGTATTGTGTATTGGGTTTCTACGGAGTTCTTTTCTAGATTGAGCAGGACCAGGAATTAGAGGAAAGGAGACTGGGCATCAGGAGTGATGCTGATTGATGCTATTATGGAAGGGAGGACGGAAAAATCCTGGGGAATTGGCAGCTAGTTGGTTGATATTCAGACTTCCCTAAGGCAGAAGAGCTCATCTTATTTTAACCCAGTGACAGAGAGGATGTGAGCATCCTTCTTCATTCAGCAGGTCCATACCGAGGTCTATAGACCTTTTCCATCTCCCATTCACGTATTACTCGTCTTGTACCATTAGAATGTAAGCTTATTGAGAAGAGGGGCTATTTGCCTAGTGTTTAGCAAAGTGCTTGACACATAGTTCTGTCCATCCATCCATCCCCTGCAACTGAAGCTGTGCCCTGGCTACTTGTTGCCATGTGTCCTTTTTGAATGATACAGAAGATCCCTGATGGTCCCTAATGACAAGGGCTTGTGTCAAAACTGATGGCTGACTGGAGGAGACAGGGAGGTCAGAATTAAGTCACTAATGCTTTATCACCCTAATACGCTTGCTGAAAGGAGAAGCCACTTGGATCATTGCAGAGAAAGGGACTGCTAGTTCCACATGGAATATTCCTTTAAAAGAGTAATAAACACTTATGGGTTTGATTTGAGTCCTCAGAAAGTTTAGACCATTTTAGAATACAGATCATTGATGAAATGGGGCACTACTGTCAGACAAGACTTCCATAATTCTGTCATTAAGCGAATGAACAATTTTATCCTGATAGGGCAAATCAAATTTGTATAAATAGGTCTACTAATAGAATCACAGGAATGTCTGCTTTTAAGCATAGAATACAGCTCATCTTAGCTAAGATTAACAGCTTGCAGGAACAAAATTCAACCCTGCTGATTGACTTCATCAAGCAGGGATGCCCATTTCCTCCCCATGAAATAATGCTCCCTCCCATTACTGTTCTCATTACACCAACTGCAGTTCCTGCTTTTCTCACCCTAATCTGGTATCTATAATTTAATCATTCTCCCATAGCCCAAGCTGGCAAAGGGTCAAAATATAGCTCATTATTTCTTGCCATTGAAAATAATGGTTTGCACTTAGAGTGATTCAATCTGACACGCAGGAGGTCAAGTAAATTCGATGCTATGGATTGCTCTTGTAAGTCTAGATCTTGCAGGAAAGATACACCTTTAATGTATCACATTCACTTAAGAACATACACACCCCTTTCCCCACAATGTACTGTGAACATTGCAGCTCCTACTTTTTGCAAGGAAGAGCACTGACAGACCTAATGTCTATTTGATGCTGGAATACATTTACCATGAAAAAAGACTCCTTTGTTCCTTCCTCCTTTCCCTTTCTTTTATCTCAGTCATGCTGCTGATCCCATACATGGTAACAGGGCTAGCATGTCTTGTGAATTTCTTTTCCTGCTTAGATGTAGCTGTCCCTTGCTGCATATTTGCTTCCAGAACTGTAAAATGTTAGGTCAACTTGAGGTCAGACTGCTGTATATCTTGCCTGGGATCAAATTCTACCATATGGTGAAACTCTTTTATTGTATGATAATTAAGGAACAACAGACCACCTTGGGAAAAAAAAAAAAAGTGTTCCCATTTTTTAATTTTTTTTACTTTCTTGCCTGGCAGCTTTTAGCTAGCGAAGGTTGGATTGATTTATCTGTCCCTCTCTGTTTTGGAAACTATGGAATCAATGTACTTTGAGACTAGTCAAAAGAAGTATATGATACGATGTACCAAGAATCTAGTAACCTGCTCTATTATTGGAAAACTGTTTGGTGTCATGGATAAAACTCTGGACTTGGAGTAAAATGCAAAACAAAACAAAAACAGTTAACTTGGCTAAAGCAAGCTAAGTCCCAATCTCTTTGAACCTCAGATTCTCTACGTATGTAACAAGGAACAGTGATTCCTGCCTTGTCTTACCGCTTGAGATTGTATGTGAAAAAGAGTTTTGTGATGCATAACGTCATGCAAAATGGGTCTCATAATATTTCAATAGTTTGGAGATACATGATTTTGCCAGTGTACCAAATCCCACCACAAATACAAATCACAACCCCTCCATGACTTCATAAAAGGTCCTCGAGATTTCTGTAGTAGAAAATTTGATTATCCTGAGGCTAAATTGCTGGTGAGACTTTCCAAACTTAGTCCTCTCAACAAAAATGTATGTCTGCATCCACAGCCAGGCTCTTATTCTCAAAACCTTTTCCATTTGGAAGGATTTAGCACAAATTATTTCTGTTTGTCTAGTTTAGCCTTTGATAACCCAGAGTCACAGCTGCACCACAAGGAGGAGTCAGAGAAGAAATTTAGCAGAGAATCACTGATATTATGCAAATTTACAAATATTATATTCTTGTGGGAAAAAAAGAGTACAATTGGCATGATCATCTTCATGAGATGTCACCTTAGAGGTTTAACTAGTTATATTATCATGATCAAGTCACCTACCCTTTTAAAGTCTCAGTTTTCTCATCTGTTATAATGGAGATAACAGTACGTCCCTTACTAGCCTTATAGAGTTCTTGTGAGAAAAGTGCTTTGTAAATCTTAGAGTGCCTTAAAATTGGAGTTATTATCATAGTTGATGAAAACTGTTATAAAGAAAAAAAATCAAAATGTTTATTAATCAGAAGTTGATTAGTGTTTTCAATAACCATTATGTTTAGATTTTCTTTTAACTCTAGTCTTATTCATTTGTTTTTCTAAACTACATGTTACATTTCATCCTTCATTGGGCCATTTTGCATAATGTATTCATTAAGGAGAAACTCTAGAAAAATCAGAAAAGATCATTTTGCAAATGCACATTATCTGTGTAAACTGCTTTTTTATATCTTCTCAAAAGTAGGATTTCTTTTTTTTGAAGGAGATATTGCCAGTTAGTTTTCTGAAGTTATGATACTATGGATAAAATAAAGTGAATGGATGAATGAACCAATTAATAAATGGGGAAAAAAATCATTAAGTATTCTTTGTGTGCCAAGCATTGTGCAAAGTATTCTTCATAGGTATTAGAACCCCGCCAAAACCTGATTTATTAAAGTGCTGCACTTCAAGCACATTTTTCCATATGTATGTAAGAACTACATAGACAGAGGGTCCCAAAACTGAGCACACTTTTTAGCTTTAATAGCTTAAAAGTGCACCAAGAGTTTTGGGACACTATATGAAAAGCTTTTTTGTATACATAATATATTAGCCTATCAGGCAGGTGTTAGCTCAAACCCCATAGAGGTGAAATATTTCCTCAGTCTTAACATTCCATTGAAGTTTTTTCTTTTTTTGAAAAGCTGGTATTGAAGCTGAATTTGGGCTTACCCATGATCTAAACATATAATCTCCCTGTAAAATTTCTTCTAAGCAGTCTAGTGACACAAACTGTCTAAACAGAGTGAGTGATTATCTTAAAGTGTCTCTGTTATATGTCCCCGTCTCCATCCATTTTGGGCATTTCAGTGATAGCCACTTAGAAGAGCATGACTCATTCTCATGCTCGAAAGAGAATGAGCAAATTTTCAGTACCTAAAAAAATAAATCTTTCAGCAAAACAAATAAATAACCCCAACCTGGCACTCACAATCTACAGTGATCGCAAGATGGATGCCTGGTGGATTCTACTTAAGGACTTAAATCTAGGGATTGAATAAAGATTTCTGGGCAAGCTTTGCAATGACCAGCCTCTTGGCCAAAATTAAATCTCTTTGTTCCATTTCTACGACCTTTCCCCTACAGAGCCCAACGTGTTATATGGATTTTGTTTTTTGAACTTTGAAACAGTTATCTACCTACCCTTTCTAAAAGTGTTTATCTGATAGGAAAAGTATATGTATTCTTTTAAAATCTAAATTTATTAGGTTTCTAAACCTGAATTCCCAATATACATTTTGAGAAAAATGTATTCTGTAGCCACCATAATTTAATAGAAGGGAGTATTATGATATGTGTATATAAATATATATATATATGTGTGTGTATGTAGATGCGTACATATTTCTACATATCTATCTATCGATCTATACATTGTTATTGTTGTTATATACAGGGGCAGCTAGGTGGCACAGGAGATAGAGCACCTGAAGTCAGGTTCAAATCCAGTCTCAGACCCTTATTAGCTGTGTGACCTTGGGAAAGTCACTTCCCCCTGTTTGCCTCAGTTTCCTCATCTGTAAAATGAGCTGGAAAAGGAAATGGCAAAGTACTCCAGGATCTTTGCCAAGAGAACTCCAAATTGGGTTATGAAGAGGAAGAGTTGGACACAACCGAAACAACTGAACAACAACATATTGTATATATGCTATGATCTCAACACATTTTAATACTTAATCCTACTGTATTAGGGAAATACACAGACACAAAACCCCAAAATACTGCCTATCTTGATCAGAGTGCTGTGCAGATGCTAGGGGAAATATAAATTTAAGGTAACACTTGAACTTTGTCCTCAAGAAGCTAAGCTTAGTAAGAGAATGAGACCGATCCAGACAGCAATAATATACAATATTCTAGGATAGGTATATCAGATAATTTTTTTTAAAAGCGCTGTTTGATATCTTAGGAGAAGAGTCTATACGTATCATATGATTAAAGATTGCGTTCTAGTCCAAACTCTTCGTTTTATAGATGTGGAAACAGACGCCAGCCAAGAGAAGTTAAGAGATTTGCCCAACATCTCACAGGTAAGCAGCAGAAGTAAAAATCTGAACCAAGGTCTTTTTGCTCCGGAATCAGTGTCCTCTCCCCGTCCTCTACTGACTCCCCAAGGAAAAGTTCCTGGAAGAGGTGACATTTGTACTAAGCTTTAAAGCAAGGGTAGGGATCCAACAGGAAAAAATGATGAAGGATGAGAATACAGTTTGGGTACTTGCAGGAAAATGCTCATTTTTTTTTATATTTTGTATACATGTATATGTGTATGTGTTCTTTCCCTCTCCTCTTAAAGGGGGAAAGACTGCTTCAAAGTTTTGATTCTTTTTTTTCTTCCATATTTATCAAACTTTTTAAAAATGAGAATTTGATAGGTAGGATTTATCAAACTTATACAATTGTGGCTAATATACTGGGCTGTGCCATTAAGAGATTTTTTTTTTCCTTAAGTTTTTGACTGGGGGAACAAGCCAAGAAAAGTACAATATTCCCTCCAAAACGAGCAGCAAACAAATAACAACAAAAACCACTCAAGTTCTTTCATTTCACAAGTACCTTGAGAGAAGAGTTTCAAAGTAGAAGCCAGTTATTTAGAATCAACTAAAGCATAAGTTCATTGAAGCTTCATTCATCATTTCAATGAAAGGAACGTATCACTTACTATTTTTCAGTCATCAGATGCTGCGGATATAAAGATGAAAAGCATAGTTCTTGCCTTTGGGTTGATATGGTCTAGTAAGGGGAGATAAATCAAGAATCTATCATTTCTTCATTGTGTTTACTCCTCCCATTGCTTTGAATTGAAACCCCTTTATGAATTTAACAAATGGCTGTTATGAGTTTCTGTGGTCTTGGAGTTAATCACATCTCTTTAGGCTTAGCTTGGCTGGTCCTCCAACAACAGACGTACAGTCAGCCTATAAGCATTTTTTATTATCATGTGCCAAGTACTGCCCTAAGCACTAGAGATACAAAAAGAAAATTAAAACAACAACAATAAAAGACAGTCCCCACTCTCAGATCTCCTCAGCTGACAATCTAATATGAAAATGACTATGTACAAACAAGATATATATCTATATCTATATGTGTATATATATATATATATATATACACATACACATGCACACACACACACACACACACACACACACACACATATAGTATAAATTGGACATAATCATGAGCAGGAATTCACTAGTATTAAAGGGTACCAGAAAAGACTTTTCTTAGAAGGTGCAATTTCAGCTTGGATTTTGAAAGAAGCCAGAAAAGCCAGGAGGTAGAGATGAGGATGGTGAGGATTCCAGGCATGGCAAACAGCCAATGAAAATGGCTGGAGTCTAGAGATAGGTGTCTGAAATGAGGAACAAGATTGTAGAGTACATTGGTGGAGAGTAAGATTTAAGAAGACTGGAAAGGTTCTGGAGCAGGCCAAGTTGTAAAGGACATTGAGTGCCAAACAGTCTGTCAGTGGACCTATACTTGAAGCCTTTTCTGCTTTGTAGAACCGGCTAGAACTATTTCAATGGCACAGCCTTCAAGGACTCCCAGTCATCAATGATGTATCAGAACAGAACTTCAGAGAGGAAGGAGAGATGATACACATGGGCAAATTATTCTAAGGCAAATTGAAACAATGAATGTTAAGCAAAAGTAGTATTCTTATTTTGCACAATAAAAGTATATTATTAAAATGTAATGAATGCAAAGTAAAAGCAGGTTGCCTTTGTGGCTAGAAAGGCAAAAAGGCCTGGGACTCAAATTCTGCCTCTGGCATATACTAACTTTGTGCAATGCCCCCAGGCAGCTCTCTATGACTCTAAATTGCAGAGAAACTGCTGTGATGGTAGAGGGAATTTCCTCTTCTGGGAGTTCTCTATGCCAATGAAATCATAATGGGTACAGTCTCTAGCTTATATGCAAAAGAAAGATCAAACGTGCTATAAGAATGAATCTTCCTCTTCTTTCCTACCCCTTCTTTTTCCTTCACCTTTCTCTTTCCACTCATTTCCTTCTTTTTTCTCTCTCTGCCCTACCCCCTCCAGCCCACCATCAAGCTCCCTTTTTTTCTTATCATCTAGTCCTCTTCTTTTCCCAGGCTGATCACAAGTAAGATCACTTTACTCCTGGGAAATATCAAAATGTCTACTTCCTAAGCTACTCACAGCTCAAAGGGCAAAAGAACAGGAAAAGAATACTGAAAAATTATTATTATTCATTAGTTCCTTCACTTAACTCACTGTTCCTGATAGATAATCTACTTCATCCTGACCATACCCTCTTTGAATCTCAGTTTTGTTTCAGACTTGATGTATCTTACTTGTGTATTTGTTGTTTCATATATAGGAAAATGTGAATACTCTTTACTTTTGTGAACCATTTCTTAGTAATCCCAATTTGTGCAAAAAAGGAATCCCCTGAAGTAGTAGTAGAAGAATGTATTCACATTCGCACTGTTTGAAGTTAGATTTATGTCAAATGTGGTCATCGGTTCCAGCCCAATAGAAATATGCAGTGCAAATTCTGCTTATATAACTACTTCAGGGGATTTATTATTTCACTAGTTAAGGGTTAGCTTTATGAGGAAAATATCCATGCTATTGCTGGCCTGATAGATTTGTAATGAGAAATGGTTCAGAAACATATTAAAAATCTTACAATTTAAGTAATAAATACAAATTATAGTTACTTCCATTTTACTACCAATTCTATATATATGTATATATAATACATATATACATATATATATATCTCACTTAGATCACTTAGAAAAATCTTAAACTCGCTTCTCTTGAGGTTGAAAAGAATGAGGCAGAGTGAGAAAGATAGATAGAAAACAAACACCTGGATGGTATTTTATTGTTTTATAATTTATTTTTCCACAACTATTTTTACCTAGGATCATGGATCTAGATGACAATGGAATAAATTTTAGTGATCATATGTTTCAACACTTTCATTTTACAGCAAAGGAAACTTGCCCAGAGATCACATAGTAGTGTGCAGAAGAGCCAAGATTCAAAGCTGGCGCCTCTCACTCCAAATTTTGGGATCTTTCTGCTATACCACACTATAAAGCAGAAGCCCTTTGGTTTTATGTGTACAATGTCTACAAATTTACAAATATTCAGTGAATAGTCCCTCCTTTGTTGCCTTATTACTACAGCTAAGTCCTGATTAGTGCAAATGATGAATTCTGTGAAGTGGCCCCATTATTGGAATGTGTACTGCATAATCTCCATTGGGCTGGAACAAATGACTGTATTTTAACAAATTATAACTTCAAACAGTGCAAATTTTGAATACCTGCAACCACTTCATGGCATTCATTATTTGCACTATTCTGGACCTAAGTCTGCTTCATTATACATGAGTTCATAGGCAGATCAAACTTTTTCCTTGGAGTAAATTCACTGTTTCCTTTCTAATCATCATATCACCATTAGTATTACCTCTTATAACTTCTACCATGTATTTGGAAACATCTGGCCAACTGGTTATTTTCAGAATCAGGAGTTCTGGAATAGTTAAGAAATGATTGAAACATCTCAAAGTTCAGCTGTAGCCCCTTTCCCCATGAAATAGGCGATAAGTCAGTCTCTTTTCCTCCTTGACACTCAAACACAGTTTGTTCTCTTGTGGTTTCAGTATATATTGCTTATATTTTCTTCCAAGTTATGAGTTAAGTGTTGGAACCCATCCACAAGGTCAGTGAACCAAGGAACAGGATAAGAACCTAGTTCTTTTAGTAATTAGCTTTCTAAGACCACCAGCAGCAGCCAGAAGATGGTCAGGATGAGGAGTTCTAAAAGCAGTGAGTGTTGCTTTCTGAATTTCTTCAAGAATTAGTACTTGGATATTTATTTAGGGAGATGGTAGGAAAGAAAAAAGCTTCATTTAACAAGTGTAATTCTCAAAGAGAAAGCTGTCATAGGCAATCTCAGTGATTACAGGGACATTCAGAGTAAATTCCTATCTGTGAGCTCTCTAGGCAGTGATAAATATTTTTTATCCTTTTAAAAAAAGTAGTAGGAATAGATGACATGTGGACATCCAAGCTTGAGTTGCCTTGGCTTAACACAATTTGTAATGGCCATCATTAAGAGTTTATGCAGAGCCCTGTTTTATGTCAGCTGCTCTGAGATAATTCTGTAGCTGGTTATGGAGAAGGGGGAAGGAGTTGCTGGGTCCGTGCTCTTTGAATGGTGTTCATAAACAGTCACTTTGGCCATGTATCTGTTTTGTCATTTATTCTGCTCTTTTAAAGCATGTTAGGAAACTTTGCCTAATCTTTCTTGGTTAATTCAAACATTTTCACTGCATTCAGATAAATGTAACCCAAGCCAGATGTGGTTCTCCTTGCTGAGAGAGTTCACGAAATGTAAACACATTTCTACCTCTTCCATTTCTCTTTTGGATCCACATGTTGCCATTGCTCCCACTGTTTGTGATTTCAGCATGGTCTCAGACCTCCCAGAAATCCAATGATACCCTACTAGCTAATCTGGGTCTATATATTGCCCTGTGGTAATGCTTGTGGTGCTCCCAACCCTCCCCAATTACAGTTCCATTCAGTCTCTGCAGAAATACTAACCTATTAATCTTCTCATTCTTAACTTTCTTCTTCTCAATCCAGTAGACATTTCTTTAGGCTTCATTTGCTGCTCAGAATTCTGCTACCTATCTTTTCACTTGTAAAAAGAAATATGTTCTTAATGGATTCTGCTGACTCCCCGTACCTTCTCTATGTTTCATTTTAGATGGCCTTCCTTATCCTCCAGCCTCCTGTAGTCCTTCTCTTTCATCTTACCCTTGCATCCCCTATAATATGGTAGTCTCAACAGCTTGTCCTTCACGGTTGAACATCTTTGTTATATCTGTATCTTGTTGGATCCATCTATTTTCATATCCCATTTGAAAACAAGGGTAGACATAGGAACTGAACCTGTGATATCACTGGCATTCCTAAGTGAAAAAATTCCTTTTACCTGTGCAGATTAGAATCTATTCTCTAAGTCACAGTCTTAGAAACTTGCCTAGAGCACCAAGAGTTTACACGACTTGCTCAGGGATTGAGTCACTATGTGTTATAAGCCTGAATTCAAATCTTCTTTGCTTCTGGTTCTCTGTCTACTACATTATACTATTTCTCCATCTGAGAATACATACCTTTGACAGAAGAGATTATTAATAACCAATGATTTGGTGTGATTCAATTTTCCCCTTTTTTATTTTCTCCTCATTTCAAGACCTCAGTCTCTGAAGGTTGAACTAACCTTCTTCTCTATCCAGACCCTACCAAGGTGGAGGAGCTGTTGTGTTCTACTCAGGTTTGGGTGGGGACAAATTCTTTGAATAGATTGCCCAAGGCTGGGGCTAACTTAGAAGTAAATGACTGAATCAAAGTTAAGGTGCAGCCTATTATTGTAATATTCATTTTCTCATTAATCGTTAGCCAATCAGAATTGGTTGCCACCCTCGGGAACACTCCTCTGCCAAAAATTTACATAATCTGCGAGCCTACCACCATGATTGTCTTTGGTCTAAGACAGACATGGTCAAATGAGCATCCTTTTATTAAAATGCTGGTATTATTAAAAAAATGATTAAATTACCGAGAAATTATGTCTCTTGAAAAGTATTAATGTCACACTTTTTTCCATGATTTTTTTCCTCCTCAGAGTGTTGCTTAATTCTGTAATATCTTTGTCCTTGATATTCAATTTTCTGGAAAGCCATGCCAGGTTACAAGTCACCGCCCTATGTCATATTACTTTTCAAGAGTGCTGGTCTCAAACAGTGACTGCCCCTGAAAACCTCCATTGCTCCAGGTTCTCATTCCTGTTATAAGCAAGCTTTCACTAAGACCAAGAGCCTAGAGGTAGCTATTTGTTCCTTTTCCAGGTGGTTACAGGAAAGATTGATGAACAGTTCTTTCTTGGGGGAACTACAGTTGCTTGATGAGCTTGATCTGCCCAGATCCCACTTTGGTGTTAAGTTGCCTTTTAAATTTCCCCAGAGTTCCCTTCTCTACATTACTGTTTCTGATGCAAACACACAGGTTGGAATTACATGTGGATTTTGCTACTGACTCTGTTTTTCAGCCAATGTACTATTTTCAGCTTTGCTTCAAAAAAACATTTTTTTTTCTTTTTAAAGCAAAAGGCAACTACTTAATTTCTTCCCCCTTTCATTTAGCAAAATCTCTACAACAGACAAAATGCAGAGATAAGGATTACCCAGTTATGAAAAGATCAAATCTGTTGCCTTTTTTCAAGGAAAGGGAACAATTAATCTGAAACACTATAGAAGGGTCTAGGATCTGAAAGAAACATTTAGTTAAACAGCAATCATGTTTGGGATTTTTTTTATAAGACCCCACCAAAATGAACTCATTAAATAATTGTTCTGTTCTATAGTTTCTTGTCAAGTGCGTATATGAGAATATTAGATTAGAATTAAATTACAATCTTAGATTTTAGAAGAGACCTCAGAGGCACTCTAGTACAGAAGTCCTTAACCTTTCTTGAGGTAACGGACACTTTTGGCAACATGGTGAAGGCTATGGATCCCTTTCTTAGGATTATTATATTTAAAGGTATAAAACAAAAGACACAGAATTGCAAAGGAAAAGGATTGTATTCAGATATATTTGAGGCAGCTAGGTGAGGCAGTAAATGGAATGGTGGGCCTTGAGTGAGGAAGTTCAGGATTCAAGTAAAAGTCTATGTAATCTTAGGCAAATCACTTAGCTCTGGCTGACTCAGGAGCCTCACCTG
This sequence comes from Vombatus ursinus, assembly GCF_900497805.2. Taxonomy (NCBI): domain Eukaryota; kingdom Metazoa; phylum Chordata; class Mammalia; order Diprotodontia; family Vombatidae; genus Vombatus; species Vombatus ursinus. The sequence continues at coordinate 4,667,037 of NW_020950792.1, read as the reverse complement.
TAAAATGGGGATAATACTAGTATCTTCTTTCTAGGGCTGAGAATGAGATATTAGTGATAAAGCACTTTGCAAACCTTAAAGTGGACACGCATGAATGCATGCATGTATGTGCATGCATGTATGATGTGTGTGTATGTACGTATGTAAACAAATTCATAGGCTTCAGGTTAAGAAATTCTACTCCAATTCTCTATACAATTCACACAGCATTTCTGACAAGCAACCATTCAGATTCTGTTTAAACACTTCTAGCGGTGGGGAACTTACTACCTCCCCAAAAAATCAATTTGTTTCATTTTCAGACAGCTACAACTCTGATTCAGTTTTCCCCCCTTAAATTAAACTGAAATCTGCCTCACTATTTTCCACTCATTAAGGCTAGTCTCTCTCCTGCTTCAGTTCTTCCATGGATCTGAGATCTCACCAATGTAGATATATTCTCCAGACGTAGCCATGGTTTTTCACATAGTGCTATCCTTGACAACGAGATGGGATAGGACTATTTCTGTGATTTCATTCATTGCTCTAAAAATGTAGATGGTCACTTCCCACGACTTGTACTATTCATACTGATATCTCTGGGGACATCTTCAACACTTTACTCTCATACTTTCTTTATGGGTGATGTGTTATAGACAGCCGGGATACTTTTTTTTTAAACTTGGAGCATTGAGATATTCTGTAACTTGCCCAGAGTGGCACAGCATGTTTTAGAGGTGAAACTTTACATGTCCTCCCCAAATCTTCCCCAGGGGGTACACTATTTGTGCTGTGGATTCTTAACACTTTCTAAATTTTATAACAGCACATGGATAGCAATGGAACTTCTGAACAGTTCATCCATTACTCCTCAGTCTTGCCTCATGATTGGCCCATTTTCTTTTCTAATCATACATTTCTCTAGTAATACCCTTTTCACCACATCCCTTATAAATTTCTTAATTAGTGATGTGTTATACTCAGCTGGGATATATATATGTGTGTGTGTGTGTGTGTGTGTGTATACATATATATACATATTTTAAACTGATCCCATTATATTATGATGTTCTCAACAAGGAACTCCCAATACCAACACAGATTGAAATTACTTATGCAACTTATAATTTTTGAGAGTTGTTCAGGACATAATATTTCCTCAGAATCCTATTTTAAGCTGCTTGGCCTTGCTAATGAAGTACTACAAATACTGAGCCTTCTAAAGAGTGCAGACAAACAAGGAGGATTTTGCCATGAAATTTCTCCTCAGGTCACAGGAATGACAACCCGTCTTGCCTTCCTAGCAGAAAATATAATGTCATACATTAGGAAGATATCCACTGAAAATCAAATAGCTACATGGATGGAGTCAATGCACTCAGAGAACAACCTAACATGTTAGAGAGAAAGGAGGATAGGTGCTGATGGTAAGGCAGTACCATATCAAAGAAACTTCTTTGCAAGTTGTTTATAGTGCTTGCTTCTATGTAGGTTGGCAGCCATCACCTCTGAGCTAAACATCTGGTTTGGCTAGTATTGCTTCATGTTTGGGTGTTGGCCCCACTGGCACATGAACTTCTACCAACATCATTCCTGTGGCTTTCATGCTTTGAGCATTGACAATAGCAGTTACTGTGGCACAGTGGGTAGTATGCCAGACGTCGAGTCAGGAAGACTTGGAAATGGACCCATTTTCAAATACTTTAGTTGTTTAACTTTGAACAGATTACTTAACCTCTTTCATCCTATTCCCTAATATGCAAAATAGGGAAAATAATGGCATTTATGCTATAGTTATCCTAAGAATCATATGTAGTGTAAATTTACGTAAAACACTTTGCAAGTCTACATAAATGTTCCATAAATATCAGTTATTATTATTATTGTTGTTGTTGTTGTTGTTGTTGTTGTTATGTCTTTTTGGATCTCTTCTCTGCAAGCTAAGCATTCTCCCTACCATTGCAGTAGGCCACCTCATTACGAGTGCCAGCTTGTCCGTGTCTTTTTGTATGCTTAGCATATACAATTAAACATGAAATTAGAGTGTCACAAGCAGAGAAAACAATGAAACTATACCCTTCCTTCTTCTGAACTCTAGATTTCTATCCACAGAGCCTAATATCACATAAGCTTACTTTGAAAACTATATCCCATTGCCCTTCCTTTCATTCATAACTCATCCAGAAACATTACAAGATTTGCCCAGTTTCCCCAGCTAGTTAATGACAGACTTAGGAGTAAATTTCATAATTCATAATTCTCACTATATAGTTATTTCCACCATAATATGGTGTGATAGTATGCACCATGCTGATAGCATCTCTAGTCTTGCTATAGTATAAGCACTTGAACCAGTTTATAGGATCATAGGACTTAGACCTGGAAAATAATAGTAACTATCATCTTATCTAACCTTCTGCATATTTTAAATGAAGAAACAGTTCAGCCTGAGAAAATTAAATGACTTATTCAAGATCATAAAGTTAGTAAGTAACAGAAGTGAGATTAAAAATTAAAATGGTTGGCCACCTGCAAACCAAAAAATTAAGACTGCTATATACTTTAAAACCAAATTCATAATTCACATGTCAAGCATTTACTTGGCAAATAACATTAAAGTATGACTTTGGGTGCTGGCGGTAGTATGCACAAAAAATCATTTGTTAAGCATCTACACTGTGTTCATCTCTGAGGATAAAAAGATTGGCATGACCTGGTACTTGCCATCAATGAGCTTACATTTCACTTGGGTGTACAACATTCACAAAATCAGTATAACATGAGTTAAGTTCATCACGATCTGGGCAAAGGAGAAATCCAAACAAAGTGTTTTGGAAATATTGAGCAAAAAATATACACTTTCTCTTGGGAGGGGATAAGGAAGAGAAGTCTTTATAGATCAGGTGACTCTTAATCTGAGCTTTTTTGTTGTTGTTCAGTCATTTCAGTAGTGTCTGACACTTTGTGATCCCATTTTGGGGCTTTCTTGACAAAGATACTGGAATGGCTTGCCAAAATTTCCATTTTTCATTTTACAGATGAGAAAACTGAGGCAAACAGGGTTAAGTGACTTGCCCAGGGTCACACAGCCAGTGAGCGGCTGAGGCCAGAATTAAACTCATAAAGATGACTCTTCCTGATTCCAAGCTCAGTGTTCTATCCACTGTACAACCTGGCTGCCCAGTCTGAGCCTTTAGTAAAAAGAAATATTTCATTAGTTAGAGAGGAGGGGGCATATTCTACAGGGATAACCTATAAAAATGCAAGAAAGTGGGAGATTGAGAGGACTAAATCAGAATACAACTAATAGCGCTGCCTATCAAACTGGAAAACAGAGTGAATGAGGGGAGTAATGTAAAATAATTAAATTCACAGAAATCAAGCATAACATTTCATTTTGGGTAACTCCCCCCAACACACACACTCATAGGCTGGGATGCCCCAAGGGTGGCTACTACTCTTGGGACTTAATGGGATCCCTGAGTTCCTGGATATCCAGTAGACATGTTGAACTCGAAGTGTCTAAAACTGAATTCATTATTATTTCCCCCTAAATTCTCCCCCTTTTCAAACTACTTATTACTGTTAAGGGTACCATCATCCTACCAGTGACTCAGGCTCACAACACAGGTGTCCTTCATGACTTCATTATCACTCACCCCTAATTCCCATTCAATTTGGTGACAAGGCCCATTGATTTCACTTTTGCAACTCTTGAATACAATCCTTCTCTCCTCTGATACTGCCACCACCTGGACTACACCAATATAGCTGGTTTGTTGACCTGCCACAGGTCTCTCCACTCCAGTCTATCCTCTATTTAATAAACAAAGTGACTGTCCTAAATCAGACACTCCCATATTCAATAAACTATAGTGAGTCCCAATTGCCTCCAGGATCAAATATAAAACCCTGTGTTTGGCATTCAAAGTCCTTCATAACTTAGCACCCTTCCCCTAGTATTTTTATATCCCCTCCTCCTACCTCCTCCCCTTCAATACAATGATACTGCCCATCCCTGGGTTCTAGACATTTTCTCTGGTTATCCTCCATGCCTAGAATGTTCTCCCTCCTCATCTCCACCTCTTGGCTTCCCTAGTTTTAATGAAGTCCAAGCTAAAATTTAACCTTCTACAGGAAATCTTTTGCAATCCTTTTTTAATTCTAGTGCCTTCTATCTGTTGATTATTTTCTATATATCTTATATACAGTTTGTTTGTAAATATTTCCTCCACTATTTGTCATTTTCCTTTTCTGTCATTAGCCAATCTGATAGGTGTGGGATGGTACCTCTGAGGTTTTTTTTTTTTAATTTGCATTTCTCTAATCAATAGTGATTTAGAGCATTTTTTCATATGACTATAGATCACTTTGATTGATGTAATAGAATATGAATGGAAAAAGAAGCAGAAAAATAAACACAATAATGATAATACTATAAACACAGTCAACATTAAAGAACAATTAAATTCTGATTAAATGTAATGACCCATCTTGGTCCAGTAGAACTAATGATAAAATGTACTTCCCTCCTCTCAGGAGAAAGGTGGTGAACAATGGATGTAGAATGTGGTATACGTATGTTGTTACAGGATTTGCTGGGTTTTCTTAAATATTTTTCATTACAAGGGAAAATTAGATGAGAAATGGTAGAGTTTAGAAGGAAATAACTGGTGTTAAAAAAAAACCTACCATAAAACTTTATACAACAAAGTTAGAATCCAAAGGAAAAACATTTCCCACAAGATCCCAAAAGAAGACTGAATGATTGGAAACCAAATTAAACATGTACAGCCAACCCTTACTAATTCTGCAAGTCATTGAAGAAAAAGCCATTGAAAGAATTAAGTAATTCTTTAAAAAATAAATTAAATTTTTTTCTTTGAAGTATATAGAATACTCAAGTATGTTAGCAGTGTGGTTTAACACATTGGGTTTTTGCTAATTAAAGATCAAAGAGGTTTAAAGATGATATGTAATTAATATATGATAAACATAAATGTGCAGCTCCAAAATGCTTAAAGGTATTTTAAAACTTTCAGTTTTTGAAAGAATTTAAAATATTTCCTCTGCAATCTTTCTTATGACGTTAGTATGTGCTTTAATAAGAAAGCCTCACTAAGAAAATGCAGACTTCAATCCAAACACTGCTTAGATTCTCACACCCATAAATAAGGTGATTCTGAATTAATAAAGTTACAGATTAATAATACATATATACACAGTAAATACAATGCCCAAGTTATTCTTGACTATTAATGAATCATTCCTCTGAATACTCATTATACCTTTATAATAATGCTTATAATGATGGGAAAGGGGACTCAAAGATTTTTTTTAAATCTTTTTTAGTATAAACTGATCACCCTGCTGTGAATAATTTCACCCCTAAACTCCCATAGAACTTGGGTTTGTTTTCTCATAGGGTTAACATATTCTAACAGGTTAAGCTACTTTTCTACATGTCTTACATTCCCTACCAGACTGTAAACTTATTTATGAAAGAACTGAGCTCAATCATTTCCTTCAGTGTCTAACACAGTGACTTATACACACTGAGTTCTTAAGAAATGTTGACTGTTGAATATTAATGGCATATACAAATGGTGGTTAGAGTTAACAGACTCTCCTTATTTATTACCTTTCTACCTGACAATTACTTAGTATAGGAGGACCTTCTATGAGAGGTATTGAGTCTGTTAGATAACAAAGATAAGTTAAGTCATGTATTTGATATAAGGCCTCTTCCTGTGGCTTTAATTCAAGCCTGGTTATTTTATTTATTCATTTATTTTGCTTTAAGAATTTGATATGTAATGCATTTTCCTCATTGTATTTGAACTTGATCTCTTCTTCCTATTCACTTGCGTTTGGGGGGATTGAATTGTTTTGTAGCAAGTGGATCATCTTTGTTTTCAAATGTTTTGCCCTCCCCCAGCCCCATTCTCTGGCACCAATAGTCAGGAAGTTGAAGCTGCCATGGTTTTTCAAAATCATTCATCCATGACTTTACAAACATTGTCCTTGTTAAAGCACCAGGGTTAAGACAGTCTCTGAGCTGTAACCTACATCACTTTCAGCTGAATTGATTAAAACAAGTTCTATGGAAAATTAAACACAAGCTATATTTACATAATGAGAAGAGAATGTAACAGAAAACTAACAATCTCTCCAATTTCAAATGCAAGAAGTACATCCTCCATACCAGCAAAGTCCATGGTTTTCTAAATTATCTAAGTTCTCTGTTTCAGTAAAATAGGATGACTCCAGAAGAAGAATTAAATAGTTTCTTTTTCATTTCATCACAACATTAAATCACATTTTCTTTAATATTTCTTTTTTTTCTATCCTTAAGAAGAGTCTACTTCCATAATTCATAGATCTATACTTTTGAAATTTTGATTATTCCCTCCACAGATTCAGAACTCAACCATTCTTCAGTTTAGCAGGTGGTCTTCAAGAATTGCTGTGACCAAAATATTTATCACCATATGATAAGCCTATTTGATCTTGGCAAGACTGACAGACAATGCCAAAAGATGTTGAGTCCATCACAAAGTTCTGGAAAGCTTTCTGGCTTAGTGAGATCTTCCAGGGATTGTATTGGCCTAGCTTTTAAGATCTCAGTTCTTTCTCCATAATAATGTATCTAAGTAGGATGGAATGAAGGTTATGAATTACATTTTTATTATCAATAAAAGTACTTGGAAATAGTTATTAAGATACAAAAATAAGCTAAATGCTCCATTTAAAATATATGTGACTATTATTTTCTCTACTTTATAATTATTAAGCTTTTTGTGGAGACAATTTAATGCCCTGCTGAAGTATTTTTTTTTTATGTTAACTTAGAGTTTGGAAAAATTTCAATATCTGTATTCCTGAGAATTTTACACTCAGGTCCAAAAGAAAATCATCTTCCCATTTCTATCAAAAGATAACTCCTGTCAATTCTCTCTCTCTCTCTGTCTCTCTCTCTCTTTCTCTCTCTCTCTCTCCCTCCCCCCTCCCCTGCCCAATACATATCATACTGCCCCTTTTTTACAGTTCCCACTGCCATAATCTTTGTTTATGGTCTAATGGTCCTTCATCTATATTATTGAAATATTTTCCTATTTGTTCTTCCTTCTGTCAGTGACCACCCTCCTATCTCTTTTACACAGATGTCAAGTTACCTTCATGTATATGCTGTTTTGATCACATTGTTCCCTGCTACAAAATCTTTACTGGCTTCTCACTGCTCACTGAATACTGTCCAAATTCCTCTGGCTGCCATTCAAGGTCCTCTACAATCTCAGAACAATCACTCTTTCCAGTCTTGTCTTATAAGAGCCACATGCACATGCTCTAAGCAGTAGCCAAACTGAACTATTAGCAATAACTCAAATGTGCTTCATGCTTCTTCTGTGTCTATTACTCACTATTCCTAATTACTCAGATATGTTCTCCATTTTGCTTCTACTATCTTTGCCTATTAACACCCTATCTATCCTTCTAAGGCCAGTTGAAAGCTTTCTCCATCAAACTTTGGGAAGATTTTGGGATTTAGCATCAGTACTTGTTTTGCATTAAAAGATGAAGGGCCAAAATGACTTCACCGATTATTGCCTGTGGATCTTGGACAAGTTATTTAACCACTCTGAGCCTTAGTTTCCTCATCTGTAAAATAAAATAGTTGAAATAGATGAAACCTGAAGTCCCTTCCAGCTCAAAGTCAATGAACTTCTAATTGCTCCAACAAGAAATGATCTCTACTACTTTCAATATATCATTTTATATCACTTTTACACACTTATGGCATTTCAAGTTGTATCATTGTTTTATCCAAGAGTCTTGCCACCTCTATTAAAGCATAGGTTTCTTAAACATCAGCAAATGCTTATTAAGAACATATTCTATGCAGAGTATACTATACTAGTCTCTGGGTAAGATGTAAAAATTAAAAGAAGCATTGTAGGGGAGAGGGGCAATGCAGGGAGAAAATTTGGAACTCAAAATCTTGTGGAAGTGAATGTTGAAAACTAAAAATAAATAAATTAAAAAAAAAGAAGCACTGTCCTTGCCCTCAAAGAACTCCCAAACTCATTGGGCTAAATGACCCATACCTACTCTCTAAAACATCACACTTTATATAATGAGTACATAAGAAAAGGGAAACAAATGCTTTTGGAGATCTCAATCTCCTCACCCTTTTAAACAGTCACACAACATGAGGAATCTTTTCCAAAAAAAATTAATTCTTGATTATTTGTGGACTAAATTATAGGACTAATTGAACTGGAAAACCTGGATCCAAGTCTCATCTCTGCCTCAAAAAGCGAATTATGTACTTCCCTGGGCTTTAGTATCCTTCTCTGGAAAATGGAGGGGTTGGTTATCTTCATGTATTCTTTTAAAGCTTGACTGAATTCCACTTGTCACCTACCATGCCTTTGAACTATCTCTTTCAGGAATTAGTTAGATTTTACTAAGGGAATAAAAATTCATTTTAATATTAGCTTGAGCCAAACATAATTAGAAAGGTAAATCTTCTATGGGGAAAAAACCCATCAGAGAATAAATTCCAGAAACAAAAACAAAGAACCTTTGTTTTATAGTTAGAAGCTCAATTTAAGGAATAATAATATAATTCCTAGGTCTATATGATGAAGTTATTTACATGTTCCAGTTGACAACACATAAAAACTCAGCTTTCTAACATGGATTGAGTAACTGCTTTTGAAAGAGCAGTAACACATGTGTTCACCATTACCTGTTCATTTAAAGGCATATCTGTTTATTAAAAATACTGGTAGTCTGGTATATGATTCATTTATAATATTCATATTATATTATAATATATTTATACTTTATATCATATGGTTATATATTTATAATGTATAAGCAATATATTTTAAATGGTACATATTTTCAAAATGGTACAGTAGTAATATCTAAATTTCTATAAATTAGAAGAATTTTATTTTATTTATATTTATTTTATTTATTCACAACTTTGTCATTGGGTGATGTGATGAATGAAAACCCTGAAAGACAGAATTTCTGCATAATTAATAATCAATTTATGAAATAAGCTAGCCTGCAACCAATAAATTGGTCAGTGGTTTCTCTCAGTAACCAAAGTCCCCAAGAGAGACCAGGAAGTCTTAAATCCCTTCCGAAAAGGAATTCCCTTGACAAGTGAAAATCTCTCCTGATTGGTGGACATTTAATGAGGAAATGGGCTGAAGATCTTCAGCTCCTCCTGCTGAGAAACGGCTTGATCATGAGGCAGCCTCAAGGCATCTGGGTTGGAAGTCATTTCCATCCAGACCTCTCTGGCTAGTTTTCTCCTTCATGAGCTGGGCTGCCCTAAAGACTAATGGCACTCTAATCAAGGACAGGGGGTTCTTCCCCCAGGAAAAGGCTGACAAGACTGGATTTTCTTTATACTCTAAACAGAAATTAGGTCTTCCAGTTGGGTGTTCCTTGAAGGCTAGGAGCAATCTCATTGGTCAGCCATGCCCTTCAGAGATTGAATGACCCTTTCAGGAGTGGGGCCTTAACAGAAATAAAGGGAAAAGGGTGGATCACAAATTAATAATTAGTTATTAGTATAACAGTATAATGTTACTTTCTCTCAATGATATAATAGATAGAATGTAGGACCTGGAGTAAGGAAGACAAGAATTTGAATCCTGCCTCAGACAACACACAATCAGGTGTGAGACTCTAGGTAACTCACTTAACCTGTCCTCAGTTTTCTTATCTGTAAAATAGGGATGATAATAACACCTATCTCACTCAAAGGATTGTTGTGAGGGTCAAATGAGATAATGTATGTAAAGTGTTTTGTAAATTTTAAAGCATTCTATAAATGCTAGGGATTATTGTTCATTCATGAATGTATGTATGAATTCAACAAACATTTATTAACAACCTAGTATGTGCTAGACAACTATACTAACCATTAGAAAATAAAGATACAAACAAAACACTGCCAGAACTCAAAGAACTTACATTTTGGGGAGAATCAACATGTACATACACACACACACACACACACACACACACACACACACACACACTTTTCTGAAGACTATTACAATAGTTTATGTGAAAGTTGAGCAGGCATCTTAACACCAAAATGGTGGCCATGTGAGTGAAGAAAAGCAAACAGAAGTGAGAGATATTTGGGGAAGTAAAATTAACAATATTTGTCAACTGACTGGATATGGTAATTGAGGGAGAGTGAAGATTAGAGGGTGACATCAAGCTTGTGAACCTGCATGACTGGTATACTCAACAGAAAAAGGAAAGTTAGGAAGAGGTGTGGTTTTGAGGAGAAAGATAATGAGATCAGTTGGAATTATGTTGAGTTTGAGAAGCTAGTAAAACTGGAACTTGAAGGAGACACTTGGGCTGGATTTATAGAAAGCTGATGAGATCAACAAAAGAAAGTATAGTGAGACAAAAAAAAAGAGTTCAGAAAAGAGTTATAGAAATTTAGATATTACTACTGTACTATTTTGAAAATATGTACATTTAAATATATATTACTTATACATTATAAATTATAAACATAGTATAATATAAATATTATAAATCAATCATATACCAGACTACCAGTATTTTTAATAAACAGATATGCCTTTAAATGAGGCAAAAGGGAGGACGGGACCATACATGAACTTTCTGCCTTAGAGGGTGACTGATAGTTTGCATTTTAAATAATTATTCCTGCTAACTAGAAACTAAGTCTCTATGTTGTGGAAATCATTTTAGTGCAGTCAGGGCTCCCTAAATTTCAGTACCCTGAGGCAAATTCAGATTGCAGCCCCACCTTCCAGTTATTACTATTCTTTTCCAAACAAAAACTAAACAAAATCATGCATGTCCCATGTAATTACGAATACTTTGCTTTAAAATGAACTTATGTGAGAGGGGAGAAATATAAATATGTTCCCTCTCAGTATCCACTACCTTGAATTTTTTTTTAAAACGCCCTTTTATCCAAAAGTCTCCTTTCATTTTTGCTCCCTCCATTTTTTATTGATTAGAAAAGTTGTGTAAAACATGTATTTTGCTTATATAACCAAACCAAATAAATATGCATTATACTCTACATTTTATAGTTACAGGCTTCTTTTAAACACTGTTTTGTTGCATTGTAGCAACTTTATTAGACTTTGGAGATAAGAAAGAACTTTGCCTTACCAGCTCTTTTTGTTTTGGTTATTACTTCTCGCCAACACTATTGCATCAAGTCTTGAATTGACTGTGTTTTATCTTGTGATCTGCACCCAAGCATACTTTTGTCTTATTCATGTGTTTGTCTAGCATTTTCACAGGGCTGTCATATGTATGAAGTATCAGTTACATTCTGTTTGAACCTAATGATCAGATCTGGGGCCAATGGATAGAAGTTATAGGCTGGCTGGAATGTTACCAAAAAACTCCATAGAAATAAGAGCTCTTCATAAAATGTAACATTTATATTACAAGTAGCGAGACCTCTGTCTTTGGAGGTATTCAAGCAGAAGTGAGATATTTTCTTAGGGAGTTGTAATGCGGTTTGGGGTTGATGGGAACCCCAAAATATCAGGGTACAGGGCAAGTCTACCTGGAAAGAATTCAAGCATTCAAGGCTTCTTTCAGTCAAAGTAGCAAGGTTTATTGTAACACCAATAGTTCCAGTCAGATCCCTAATGAATCTGCAACTTAATGGGGGTGAGACTGATGCTTATATACAAAAAAAAAAAAAAAGGCAGTAAAAGGATTTAGGTAGATTAAGGAGTGGTAAGTAGTCTGGAGTGGGCCAAGAGCAACAGTGAAAGGACTGTCAAGAAAGCTAATTAAGTGATCTACTTGGGCTGGAATGGACCAGATATCTTGGGCAGAAGTGCCAGTGATCTGGTCCACTGAAATGTGTGGGAAAATTCAGGGACTGGGTTTCTTTCAAAGACATGGTCTTTGCCTTTTAGGGGTCCAGGTCCTATCACCCCATCAATTGGATTTTTGGTAGGAGTTTAATTAGTTTATCTCTAAGGTTCTTTTTAAAAAAAGGGGGGGGGGGGTTCCTTTCAATGATAGAAGTCTGATTCTATGACCATAAACCTAACAATGAGGAAAAGGTGGCATGGAGCCCCATTCAAACTTTAATAGCTAACATTTACAAAATCCTTTAATAATAATAGCTAGCATTTTTAAAGCTTACAAAGAACTCTGCTCTATGTACATTATCTCATTTGACCCTCACCACCACCCTGTAAGGTTGGTGCTGTCATTATCCTCAAAGTAAGGAAACTGAAGGTAAAAAAGATTAAGTGATTTGCTTAGGTCAAACTTCTAGTAAATGCCCGAGGTAGGATTTTACATCTTTACATTTCAATAACTGTTATTCTTCAGTTGTTTCACTTGTGTGTGTGAGACTCTTTGTGAATGACCAATTTGGGGTTCTCCTGGCAAAGATATTGGAGTGGTTTGTTGTTTCCTTCTCTTGCTCATTTTATAGATGAGTAACTGAGGCAAACAGGGTTAAGTGACTTGCCCAGGGTCACACATCTAGTAAGCTCTGAGGCCACATTTGAACTCAGGAAGATGAGCCTTCCTTACTTTAGGCCTGGCACTCTTTCCACTGTGCCACCTAGCTGCCCCTACGTCTCAATAATAAACTCTCCCTATTAGTATATGTTTCTCCCACTAATTCAATATGCATATACAAACACATGCCCCACAAAATCTGTTCCTTTCCTAATGATTTTGTTAACACTTGATACTTTTATTTTACATAGAAAAATAATCACTAAAAGCCCGTGTCTAAAAGGTGCCACTAAATGAACTAAAGTACAAATTTCACTAATGATCTTTGTTTGATGTACATCTCCATGGCAGAATATGGCCAGATCACCTAAAGTACTCTGTAAGCCAAACTTGATTCATGCACAATTTGTCAAGGCCTTTCTTTACTCTCTACCAAAAATATAGAGAAGATAATAAAGGCAATCCTTTATCTAAAAAAAATCTACAGTAGTAGAGAATATATCCACTATGTACAAAGTTAAAATTTTTAACTTCATCATTACCGTCAACCTCACCATAACTGTCACTCTAGATAATAATTTATGAAACAAATGAATTCAGAGTTAGAAAGAACCTCATTTAATTCAACCTATACCTAGAAGGGATTTCCAGTATTTATATTTTTGACAATTATTCATCATAATTCTACTTGAAGACTTTCAATATGAAAGAACTTCAGGAACATAGAGAAGTCCCCATCTCTGTAGTCAAGTATTTCACCTACTATTGTAACCATCGGTTTCCCAGAAACACTCATTATGCTTACCATATTGCCAAAAAATTAAGAATTTGCTTTCTTGCAGTGTCCTCTCTAGGAAACTAAGGGGGTTGAATATTTACAATTCTGCAGTTTACATTAGAAAATTATCCTTGTGCAACAACAGTAGGCTGGAACCCCAAAGTTGATGTTCATTTTTATTTATTGTGTGATTAATTCTGAGTTACTTTGCATTTTTTAACAGTCACCATAGAGCCTGAATTTTCTCCTGAAAGTGACTTTAAAGTCTAATATTGGAATATTGGAAGAAGAGGAGTGTCTTAGATAGGATCTTCCCACTTGCTTAAGGAAGTTATATAGGGATGGCAAGTTTCACCCCCATTGAATATTAGGCAGAAACTTTGTCCCTTTTCTAGGGTATTTGCCATCCACAATTCACTAACCCTATGTGAACACCCTTACCAGGAATTGGAATGGTTTGCTTAGCTTCTTTTCTGCAGGATTTCCCAGAGTTTTAACCTTACTATTGGCTTTCCTCCGTCTCTTACAATATGGGCCTAATCTGTGTTGCTAAAATTTTCATGGATTCTTTTTTACTTCTCAAGGCTATTCCACAAACTTATATTCATTTATTAATTCATTTATTCAACAAATAGTTATTAAGCAACAACTATAGGTGAGGTATGTTGGGCACCCTGAGATGGATTCACTGGAAATGAAGCATTCAAAGACATAAAATGGATGAGCACTTCAAATAGATGAGCATTGAAGACTTCACCAGGGAAAACTGGGAAAATCAATGAGGGGAAAAGAGTAAGGATCTTGTATGTACAGGAGAAAAGAAAATGGGAAGACAAAAAAAACACTAGCCTTGTCCATAAGATAACTTTTCCAAAGTGGAAATTCTTCTTGCAGTATAAAGCAATTTGGAGTTAGCTGAGGATTTTTGTTTTCTTTCTAGAAGTGAGAAAAACCTAAGTGTTTATGCAAATAGATTTAGCACTTGGTGTGATCAATTTCTCTTGCTATTCAATCTGCTCTCTTTACCAATCCATTTGCATAACCACCTTTAGGGTTTAACCTAAAACTCTAGCCCCAGTAACACCAACGAAAATAACCCAAAGACGTGATTCAGCTTCACCAAAGAGAACCTGCAAGTATGAACTGTCACTAGGCTTCAGCTTCAGGAAAGCCAAGAACCCTATACAAAAGGTTGGCAAAGGGAGACTTTGGATGAATCCAATCATCTGTCTTGACAAGGCTGAAAAATTCTCTTGATTCAGGCAATCCAACTGAGGCTTTGTTTTTTGTTTTTTGTTTGTTTTTGTTTTTGTTTTTTTAATGGAGTATAGACAGAATACAGACAGTCAGATTTGAATGAATTTTGGCTTTTCAATTCAATGTATATATGGTATCATATAGATATGATGTAAAACTTGTAGAGTTCACAGTATCACATTCTTCACTGCTGGTAGAAAAATTGGGCTGTTCACTTATACCCTAGCATACAACATGTTAGCAATACTCAAGAGTGTATTCCACTTTAGGGAAGCTGCATGACTGTCTTTTGAAGGTTATGCCAATACTTTCCCCATAATGAACAAGAACAGGTTTTCCTAAAAGTAAGATCTTTCTCATTTTTCGAAATATATGTGTGTCACCTCCAGAATATGTTGATTCAGGTACCCAAGGAATAACAGCAGTGAGCAGCTCGCTCCCTTAACTACCTTGCCAAAGTGTCAACTATTTGACAGGATAACATCTGATAAAGGGATAACAGCCAAACAGAAATCCTTAGGCATTATGAAATATGTTGAATTCCTTTCGTTCTGTTATTAATACTTAGAGCAAAGCCAATTACTAGGCAATTTTGAAGCTGATGTCTGCCTTTCCCTTTTTAAAATAAAAAAGAGCTGAAAAATTAAAGCAATACATTTTTAAATCTCTTCCCCTTGATTCGAAGACACTTAAAACTACTCTCATTTTCTATAGGCAATTATAATGTAAACACTTTGTGTATTTTCTTTAAAATGTACTATTAATGATTTATTTGTATCTAATTGTATTTTTGTTTGCAGTCAGTTATATTTTAAAGTGTTAGTTCAAAGAAGTCCTGTTACACTATGGTTATGCTCTCATTAATTTTTCAACATAGGCTGATATTAGAAATTACCCTGCTACTGAGTTGCCTACATTTCATTTTTTTTAATATGTACAAAAATATTTTTATTTTTTTCAAGAATTTTTTTAAATTCTTTTATTTATTTTTAGTTTTCAACATTCACTTCCACAAGATTTTGAGTTCCAAATTTTTCCCCATCTCTTCCCTTCCCCAACCCCAAAATGGCATGCATTCTGAATACCTCTTCCCCTGATCTGCCCTCCCATCTATCACCACCACCCCCCTTCTCTTATTCCCTTTCCCTTCTATTTTCCTGTAGGGCAGGATAGATTTCTATACCCCATTGCCAGAATATCTTATTTCCCAGTAGCATGTAAAAACAACTTAACATTTGTTTTTAAAATTTTGGGTTCCAAATTCTCTCCCTTCCTCTCTCTCCACCCACCCTCATTGAGAAGGCAAGTAGCTCGATACAGGTTATAAATGTATAGTCATGTAAAACACCTCCGTAATAGTAACATTGTGAAAAACTAACTATGTTTCCCATCATCCTGTCCCCCCCATTTATTCTATTCTCTGCTTTGACTCTGCCTCCTCAAAAGTGTTTGCTCCCCTCCCCCAATCTGCACTCCCCTCTATCATCCCCCCCTCTCTTATCCCCTTTCTCCCCTATTTTCCTGTAGGTTAAGACAGATTTCTATACCCACCTGAGTGTATATGTTATTCCCTCCTTAAGCCAAATCCAATGAGAGTAAGATTCACTCATTCTTTATCACCTTCCCCCACTTCCACTCCACTGTAAAAGCATTTTTTTGTCTTTTTTTAATGTGAGATAATTTACCCCATTCTATCTCTCCCTTTCTCCTTCTCCCAGTATAATCCTCTCTCACCCCTTAATTTTATTTTTTTTAGACATCATCCTTTCATCTTCAATGCACCCTGTGCCGGGTGTATGTGTGTGTGTGTGTGTGTGTGTGTGTGTGTGTGTGTGTGTGTGTGTAAATATATTTCCCTCCAACCACCCCAATACTGAGAAAGGTCTGATGAATTACAAATGTCATCTTTCTATGTAGGAATGTAAACAGTTCAACTTTAATAAGTCCCTTATGATTTCTCTTTCCTGTTTACCTCTTCATGTTTCACTTGAGTCTTGTATTTGAAAGTTGAATTTTCTATTCAGCTCTGGTCTTTTCATCAAGAATGCTTGAAAGTCCTCTATTTCACTGAATTTCCATTTTTTCCCCTGAAGGATTATACTCAGTTTTGCTGGGTATGTGATTCTTGGTTTTAATCCTAGCTCCTTTGACCTCAAAAATATCATATTCTGAGCCCTCTAATCCCTTAATGTAGAAGCTGCTAAATCTTGTGTTATCCTGATTGTGTTTCCACAATACTTGAACCGTTTCTTTCTGGCTACTGGCAATATTTTGTCCTTGACAAGGGAACTCTGGAATTTGGCTATAATATTCCTAGGAATTTTCCTTTGGGGATCTCTTTCAGAAGGGGATTGGTGGATTCTTCCAATTTCTATTTTACCCTCTGGTTCTAGACTATCAGGGCAGTTTTCCTTGATAATTTCTTGAAAAATAATGTCTAGGCTCTTTTTTTGATCAAGGCTTTCAGACAGTCCAATAATTTTTAAATTATCTCTCCTGGATCTATTTTCCAGTTGTTTTTCCAATGAGATATTTCACATTATCTTCTTTTTTTTTCATTCTTTTGGTTTTGTTTTATATTTTCTTGATTTCTCATAAAGTCATTAGCTTCCATTTGCTCCATTCTAATTTTTAAGGAAGTATGTTCTTCAGTGAGCTTTTGGACTTCCTTTTCCATTTGGCCATTTCTGCTTTTTAAGGCATTCGAGAATTCTCCTCCTTCACTTTCTGGACCTCTTTTGCCATTTGGGTTAAGCTATTTTTTAAGGTGCTATTTTCTTCAGTATTTTTGGGGTCTCCTTTAGCAAACTGTTGACTTGTTTTTCATGATTTTCTTGCATCACTCTCATTTCTCTTCCCAGTTTTTCCTCTACTTCTCTTACTTGCTTCTCAAAATCTTTTTTGAGCTCTTCCATGGCCTGAGACTGATTCATATTTTTCTCAGAGGCTTTGGATGTAGGAGCTTTGACTTTGTTGACATCTTCTGGTTGTATGCTTTGATCTATTTTATCACCAAAGTAAGATTCTATGGTCTGACTCTTTTTGGGCAGTTTGTTCATGATCCCAGCAATTACTTGACTTTTAAACTCCTTTGTTAAAGTAGGGTTCTGCTTCCAGTATGGAGAATGTACTGTACCAAGCTTTGGGGATTTTGTGCAGCTGTTTTCAGAGATACTTCTAGGGACCTGTAAATTTTCAGTTCTTCCAAGGTGTTATGATCAAGGGCAAGGTGTTTACTCCTTTTCTGGTCTATGAATGACCACAAGTGCTCTTTTCTGCCTTGGAACTGTGAGGAAAATTCCCTCTCTACCCCTGCCACAAGTTCTATCATGCCAGAGCTTCTCCTTGCCCCAGGACCACCACCCAGGACTGTGACTCAGATCCAAGCACAGGCAAAGCAAGAAAATCCTGCCTCAGCACCAGCAAAGAGATCCCTGCAATTCCACTCGATAATCACTCAATCTCTACTCTGATTGTGGGCTGAGAGCTTCAGGAGCAGCTGTCACCCCAGAAGCAGCCATTGTCCTGGGACTGTGCCAGGACTGGGGCCAGACCATGCTCCTCTCTCACCCAGGTCTGATAGACCTTTCCTACTGACTTTCTAAGTTGTCTTTGGCCACAGCTGCCCTTGATTCAGTCCCCTGGGGCCTGCTCCAGGTTTGCTGAGGCCCAGTCTTTGCCTGAGCAGCCCAAGTTGATTTGCATTCCCCTCCCAGCCTGGTGCAATAGACCTTTCCAATCACCCATCCTGGTTGTCGTAGGCTGGAAATTTGTTTCACTCTGTCTTTTTGTGGGTTCTGCTGCTCTAGAATTTGTTTAGAGCCATTTTTACAGGTATTTGGAGGGGTTTGGGGGAGAACTCAAGCAAGTCACTGCTTTTACTCTGCCATCTTGGCTCTACCCCCTCCCTACATTTCATTCTTATCCTGAACACCAGAAGATGTCAATTGTCAATAACTTCACAACTGAAGTCAGATTGTTCTGGTGGTTTATATTATATTGAACTACCCCTTAATTGAATGATAGATGCAATGATTATGTTTCATAGGTAAAGCCTGATTGTCTGGTAGCAAACTGTTCCCATGCTCTTTTATTTCTAGATATATGATTATTTTAAGTTAACAGAGTACAGTTAATTTGCAAGTGACTATCTTCTGACTAAATACAATATAAGCTTCCTAGGAGTATGCTTGTACATACATAGATAGGTTATATGACAGGCAAACAATGAATAGAATTCTAGATTGGAGTCAAGTTCATGGTTTCAAATCCTGCCTTCATCAAAATAGATGTCATACTGGCAAAGTCACTTAGATTCTGTGTGTTTTCCACAATATTTAGGTCTTACTAAGTCATAGAGGGACTATGATCTCCAGTGGTACAAGGTAAAAGATCTATGTGTATTCACATATATACACGCAAAATACATTACATTATTATTCTTGAAACTTTCCAAAGTAAATCTAGATGTTCCAACTGAATTTAACAAGAGAATAAACTTCTTAACTAACATAGGAAATCTAAAACCAGGAATAATGAAAAAATGGGAGTCCTTAGAGATGAATGAAAGACAATTCTTATAAATCCATGAAGTTCGCATTGAGAATTTCAGTCATGGTTGAATATTAGAAGTTACATAGCTTCCGAATAGGGGAGTCACAATATTAAAACTGTTTTCAGACTGTGGGTTTTGGCTATGTAGGATGGACTGAAGTGTGTAGAGAAAGGAAAACCTATTTAGCAAAGTAGATTGGGGCCATAAGGTAGGGAAGAGAGCCAAGAAAACATGAAGAAAGAAAATTGAATGGATTTTGTCGTGAATTGTACATGGTAAGAGATTTTATTTTTCATTCAAACCTGTGATTTTTTTTTCTGTCATTGCTGTAGGGCAGAAAAAAATGTTATTGGGAAATGTTTAACAAAATATACAAAAATACAAAACAGATAATGTCAATTTGTGGTTTTCTAAGTCATTGATCATTTCTTTTTTGAGTCTGACACTAATGGTGCAAGGAACTAAGAAAGTGGACCCCCACCTTCCACAATGCAGATCAGCAAGTAGTTTGTAGTTGAAGTTAATTGACTTGCCTATGGTCACACAGTTAGCATTTGTTAGATATAGTAGTTGAACCTACATGGTTCTGATTTCAAATCAGTCCTGAATCCATTACATCATACTGCATCTTGTGGTAAATGTAGAGAAATGCTTCTTAAAATGCATGTCTATAGGAGGATTAAGTCTTCAATCGATAGTCTAGCTTGGCTAGAACCTAGAATGCATAAAGATGACAAATAAGGACTGAGGCTGGAGAGTGAAATGGGGGCAAATTCTGGAGGTTTTTAAATGACAGTCTGAAGAGTTTATAGGAGCAATGGGGAGCGACTGAAAGTTTCTGAGTAAAGATTCTACCAGTCTACCGTACTGATTATTTTGGCAGCTGTACGGAAGATGGTTTGGAAAGAAGGATAAACTGGAAAAAGGAAGAACAATTAGGAGTTTTGTTTTGTTTTGTTTTTTTCACAAGTGTCTAGGTAGAGGTGATTAGGCCCTTAAATAGGCACCTTTGACACCTTCTTAAATATATACGTCCATTTCCCTTTACAATACAATGTGTGAAAGAATTGTCTTATCTCACAGTAAAAATGACATTGGGCTTATATGTTATAGATACTCGTTAACCATTCCTCATTCACTACTATCCAATTAAGCTACTCAATTCCCACCTCCACTTTGTTTCTCCAATAAAATACACTGTCATGAATTTTACACTTCCAGTTTCTTTGTCTTATCAATAGGCATTGAGGCAGTATGGTAGACTAGTAGAGTACTACTGCCTTTGGAGTTAGGAAGATCTAGATTCAGATCCCAAATGAGATACTTATTATCCATGTGACCCTGGAAAATCACTTATACCACTGTATCTTATTTTCCTTATCTGTAAAATTAGGTGATTTAACTTGATGGCCTGTAATGTCTTTTCTAGCTCTCAATCAACAATTCACAGACTTGATCAGACATTATAATCAAAATGGCTTTGGTTAAAAGTAGGCCAATGAACTCAACTCAGAATTATGGGTTCCACTTTAATCTGTCTCCTCACTAAAGTTGTTTTTCTTTTTTTCTTTGGAGTTTTATGGTTGGACGTGATGGTTGCAATAATTACAAATTCTTCATATTCGTGTATTCCTAAAGTCCCACCACATTGAATTCTTTTCTAAAGAACACCTGGTTCCTTTGAAAATATTAAGTCACATCAGACCAACTCTTTTGTATTCCATTTCTCTAGGATCATTGGTGCAGAAGGTCTCTGGGTAAAGCTTAGCTCTGAAATAATTGCCTGTTTCTTCTTCTCATAATTTGGACTCACATGCCTTACAGAGATTTGGCATAGTCCCGAGACCTTCCCTCTAGCCAGACTGCCACTCCAGATGGCATTACCTTTCTGTCACAAGCTCTATCCTCTGGTCTTACTTGTGGAATAGGATTTATTTATAAATCCTTGGTTAGTCTTGGCTATCACTCTAATTCAGTTCATTGATCATAAGGATACCATATTTAACTCTTAATACTCCTGGTGGTTGCTGTAGTCATTCTATAAAGGCTTCAGGATTATTTATTCCAGTGAATTTGTAACATGCTACCTATTCAATGATTCAAAAATCACAATTAAACATTTTTTTTCATTGCCTACTCACATTTGTTCAGTTGTTTCAGCCATGTCCAATTCTTCATAACTACATTTGAGGTTTTCTTGGCAAAGATATTGGAGTGGTTTACCGTTTCCTATTCCAGCTCATTTTATAGATTAGGAAACTGAGGCGAACAGGGTTAAGTAATTTGTCCAGAGTCACACAGCTATTAAATGTCTGAGGACAAATTTAAACTCAGAAAGATGAGTCTTCCTGACTTCAGGCCTGGCACTCTGTGTGCCACCAAGCTGCCCTACCTCACAAGAGATACTATCAAAGTTGATTTGACCAGGTATGGTTTTTTTTTCCAAAGTTTGTAATATAAGCAAATTAAAACAGTTTAATTCAATATTATCTTTGAATTTTTTTTTCCCTACATTTCATAGAGTTGTATTGTCCAGTCATATATTACCAGGTTTGGGAAGGTATTCTTCCTAGGCAGTTAGGTGGCTCATTGGATACAGTGATGGGCTTAGAGTCAGGAAGACTCCTTTTCCTGAATTCAAATTTTGCCTCAAACACTTACTAGTTGTGTGACCCTGGGCAAGTCACTTAACCCTATTTGCCTCAGTTTCCTCATCTGTAAAATGAGCTGGAGAAAGAAATGGCAAACTACTCCAGTATCTTTGCCAAGAAAACCTCAAAATGAGGTCATGAAGAGTCAGACATAACTGATAAAAATGACTTTACTAGTTACC
The DNA here is from genome assembly GCF_900497805.2 of Vombatus ursinus. NCBI lineage: Eukaryota > Metazoa > Chordata > Mammalia > Diprotodontia > Vombatidae > Vombatus > Vombatus ursinus. The sequence continues at coordinate 4,645,113 of NW_020950792.1, read as the reverse complement.
AAAAATAAATTTTTAGAAAATATAATTTAATCTGTCAGATATGTTAAATTGCATCTTTTCCTTTTTTTTTTTTTGTAAATTCCATCATCCATTTTGGGTCATGTGCTGTCAACATACAAAATAATTGAGATCCATCTCTTCATCTAACTGTATGTCCCTTGACAAGAAGTTGGGGAATGTCAGACCCACATTTGCAGATAAAAGCCTAGTGAGTTAATCTAGGTTTAGGCTAGTTTTTTCAGTAGTTGCTAACACCATTAGCAATTTGATTAGCACAGGAACACTCTATAAAACTAGGCATAGACTAGTTTCAACTAACTGACTCCCTCTCCTTCCCTAGTAGGATCTGAACTTTCCTGGGAACTAAAAGACATGTCTCCTTAGTGCTAGTCCCTAATCATGTGACCTAAAGCAAGATATGGAATCCCTTGGAAAGGAACAGTAGAAGAGTGAAATAACATGGAATGAATATCACTGCTATAAATTCAACCAGCATATCTACTGTGCAATAATCTCTCTCAGCATGTTTAGTTCTACCAAACCATCAGGAATGTGCAAGTAGGGGATGCTGATGCATACTTTAACTGTTTGTATCTGGGGGAAAGCTGCTGAGATTCACTACTCTATCTGGGTCACCTGTGACACCACCCTCAGATTGCCTGACTTGTAAGAAATGACAAAATGATTGACTGAATGAAAAAGTTGAGGAAGGACTGAAGGAAAATATATACTACATGTGAACAGGCATATTTTCTCCTTAAGTTTGTGGATGGGAATTGTGTATAAAAGATTCAAATGATATCTTCTGCATACATGAGACATTATTCTTCAGTCAAATGAATGTCCTATTGGATTTCCCTTTTTTCTATGGGGAGCATGTTATGTGTCATTATATTTTTGCTGCCCAATTTCGTTTCTTTAATTATATCCTTGGATCCTTTAATTATATCCTTGGAACACACTGTTAAGAAGGAGGTCAACTAAAGAGGAGGAAAAAGGAAAAAAAATGGAAGGTCAAAAAAAAAAAAGAAAATGGAAGATTTTTCACAGACTATGAGTGGTTAATCTCAGTTCTTTATTAAAAACAAAATACTGGAGTCACAAAACAAAAGACAAAAAAAAACTAGAAAATAATAAGGAACTCACTGGGGTGTACATTGACCTCCTCTTCTCTTCTTCTTAAATGAGACTGAACACTGGTTATGGATTGTATTGATCATACTTTAAAATGACAGATGGTCTCCACATTAGCTTGCGTACCAGCCTCTTAACAAAACCCACTTGTCATTGGCAATGTAAGAATTGAAGTAGACTTTGATGGACAAGATCTTCAACTCACTGTTGAAAACATGTAGATTCTCCTTGATTAAACTGAAGCTTTTGCCTTTAATGAGCTGCTATTGATTGGGTGCTTACTGCTGTAATACATTACTATATTGCTGTTCACAATGCTATGGTTAAGGGGACGGTACCATCTCAGTGATAAATCTCCATTTCCAGAAACTCATAGTTCAGCTATAAAATACGTCAGTGATTTGATCCTTACCATAGCAGAGTCTGGCCCTGACAGTAAATGATTTCTCACGATTAAAAGTTATATATTTAGTAACTTCAATATTCTGAGTAACAAAAAAACCCACAATACCAATGAATAGCTGAACTGCCTATGAATTATATGAATGTATAATGAGGAGTTTTTCTTGGTGAAGATATAATATGATATGCTTTGCTGAGCCACTTCATAAGACCACAAGAAAATGTCCTAGAAGTGGTCAATGGAAAATGACATTGTGTTTAAGTTTCTGCTTCAGTTTAGGAAACAAGAGACCAAGCATTTATTAAGTGCTTACTATGTACCAGGTATTCTGCTAAGCACTGGAGATACCAAACAAGAAAAATTACAGGTAGTCCCTGTCATCAAGGACTTACACTCTTATAGGGGTAGACAACATGCAAAAGGGACATGAAAGAGGTGGGGAGAGGTACCATTTGGGAGGGGGACTGAAGAGGGGTTGTTATGGTGTCATTGTCAAAAAAGTCAGAAGCAAAACCAGGAGGGGAATGAAGGATGTCCAGCTTAGGCCCCTCCTCATAATAAGAAGGCTGAAAGAGAAACTCACCCATGGGAGAAGGAGGGAGGCATGGCAGAGGCATAATTCAGGGGGAGAAGGTCACAAAGACTGATGGATGTTCTAGAATGAGAGGAGGTTGGGGTAGCTAGGTGATGCAGTGAATAGAGCTCTGGCCTTGGAGTCAGGAGGACCTGAGTTCAAATCCAACCTCAGACACTTAACACTTACTAGCTGTGTGACCCTGGGCAAGTCACTTAACCCCAATTGCCTCACCAAAAAGCAAAAAAATAAAAATAAAATGAGAGTAGGTGCCAAGTCCTAAGCCTGTTGAGACTAAATTTTTCTTAGGGAGTATCAGTGTCACCTCTTCACTGTATGAGTCTTTATTATTAAAGAAATTTCAAATTACTGTTACAATGATTATTCCAATATGGAAGTACTCTAGTATTTGCCATTTGTCATTTTTAGTTCAAGTGATTTAGTATAAATTGTGTGAATATTTATAAAAAATACATGAATATATTTGTCTTGATTATATCCTATTGAAATGATTTCAACATATTCCCCAATTTAAAAGACTATTTCTGTATTTAACTTTTGAATTATTTTCAATACCTTCCAGTACTTTAAAATTTATAAAGGTTTTCTTTTTTCCAAAAGAATCATGATTTTGTACCTTAATTTGTAATGAAATGCCTAATGCAAATTCATTCAGAAAACTCCCAGCTCACCTTATGAAGACTTGAGTTATGCTTACATGGTAGCAAAATAGATAATATGCTTACATGGTCAAAAACCAGTCAACTCAATGATAAAATTAATCAGATTAGTTTGTTGGAACTTCTCATGCAACCTCTCAAGAGTAGGACATTCCCTTCCTGTATTGTGGGCACAGCTCTAACAGAAACACCCTCTTAGTTCAGGTTCAGTGTTGAAACACAATGGCATATTCATAAGTCACTGAATGTTTAACAAAGAAGGTTTCCTTTGCTGAACCATAGCAAAAATATGAAATAAGCACACAAAAACACTTAGTTTCTCTGGTGTCAGCTCCTCTCATCTCCACATGGAAATATATTTGTCGGTAAGTCATCCAGGTATGGTGACTTGCATAGGCTCAGGCACCACTCTGAGAGTCCCAGACTGGCCTAGTATTTTCATATCCCGAGACCAGCTGAACCTGAAGGAAGCTACTTTGGGAAAAAGCTTTTCCTGTCACAAGTTTTCCCTATTTTTCACCTTCTAACCACTTATACTGGCCAACTGTGGTCATTGTCTGAGTTACATACCAGCTGACTTTGGCAATTCGGGGGTCCATTCAAAGACAGAAATAGTGTCACTGGCATCAACCAGATGCCTCATGTCCAAATCCAAACCTGATGATCTGTGTAGTTAGCCCTTACCTACTAATAGTTTAATTCAATGTGCCAGTCTAGCTATTAACAGAGACACAGCCACAAACCTTGCACTAAAATTGGACTCATCCTCAAAATGGAACCTTCTACAATATCTACACATTATACATTTCTTGTCCAAGTATAAACCAAGTCATTATCCTTCCCCTGTCCATTTTGCTCAAAAAATACAGAATGGAAATTAGGTGATAAATGTCTATGTAGTACATAATATATTCAAATTATTATGTTGTTGCTAAGTATTTTTTGATGTAGAAGGTATGATTACAATTACAGCATATTATTTCCCAACATCCTCAAAAGTTCTTCTTAAAAGATAACAGTTTTTTGAAATTCAAAACACAGTTTCCAAAAATAATAATACCTCGCTATAACCTGATGGCCTATTTCTTGGGCCATGGTAGAAAGGTGTATTTAACCCTTCATATATGGAAAAATAGTATATTATCATTACAATACTAAAATTACTGTATATCTTTACCACCTCGAATAACACCATTTCTTCAGGAAAAACATTCCAAGTTCTAACCTTGACCAATACCACCTGCCACTGCATTGGGATCAGGGAGATAGTCTGGGGCAGGGGCTTCAGTAAGACTATGAGCCACAATGGAGGTGAGGAGCAGGAACATAATAATGTGATGTTTTTAAGGGTTTTTTTTTAAGTGTTTTGTTCTATACTCATGGAGTGTCCCAAAACTCTTAGTCTAGTTTTAATCTTTAATAACTTCAGAAGTATAAATGCTACAAACTTACAGTATATATCATTGAAAAGATTTCATTTATATTTTCTTTTAGACTTTTTTATTTTGGGAATTTTTTGTAATAATTTTTTCTATTTTAATTTTATCTATACAGGGCATCCTGTAATTAATTATACAAAATATGTGCAATAGATAGAGGAGGGCCTGTTGCTTAGTTACCTGATTTATCTTCATTAGACTTTTTCTTGTGGGGTCATATCAAAACTGTTATGAAAGCATCAAAACCACATTCTTGGATGATCTTAAGGCCAGGATTAAAAGTTTAATCTTTTCAGTCACTAAGCAGCACCAAATTAAACTGTTTTTACAAAGTTTGAAAATTGACTTACTTAATATATAGCACAAGATGTTGGCTATGTTGATTTTTAATAGGAAACATCAAGAGTTTCAATTTTTAAATGATTGACCTTTCAAATATTGTCTTCTGTAAGTTTGTATCATTTATCCTTCTGAAGTTATTAAAACTTCTAACTGCACTAAGACTTTTGAAATGCTCTTTAATATATGTATATATATAATATCTATAAATTTCAGTTATCATAATCATCATCATAGAATAGCAAGTTGTACATAATAGATTTGTAGTTTCAGGTGCAATCCTCCCTTTTTTTAATTCCACTTTGTTACGGAAATGCTTGTTTTATTTCTTACGTTCTGAATAAAAAAATTAAATTAAAAAAAATTCTAATGGGAGGAGATAATACATAAAAGGGACCCGGAAATTGGGAAGGGGAAGTAATTGTAAAAGAGCAATCATATCATAATACCATTTCATTGATGAGAAATTTGAAAATCAGAGGGTTTAAGTAACTTGGTCAGAAGTCTCCTTGAATGCAAGGAATATTTCACTTTTATCTTCATATCCTTTTTAAAAAAATACTTTGCTTACAGTATCCTTTAATGGGTCCCCCATCCACAGGAATAACAAGATTTAGAAATGGAAAGTATTCTAAAAGTTGTAATAATTAATTCAATCACTCACTTAACAGATGAGAAAAAAAGTCATCCAGAGATATTGAGACATTTATCCAAGTTCACAAATTTGTAAGCAGCAGAATCAAAATTTCAAACCAGGTTGTCTGATTTCAGTGCAAGTAACACTACAATATAGCTATTGTTAGTTGAAACAGATAGGAAGGGTAACGGGGAATCTTTTGGGAACACTTGACTGCATTGTCATTATTTAGAGATGACGAGGCCATACAATGGTCACTTTTCCTCTTTTTGCCCACCCCCAGATAGTAGATTTTTCCATGCTCACTAAATATGTTTAGGAAACATTAGTACAAAGTTCTTCCCTATAACTCTTCATCTCCATCTCTACCACCACACTTCTACTTTCTTTTCCCCAACCCCACCTAGAGTTTATAGTTCCATGAATCCCAGGAACTTAGAGATCACCTAATACAACCCCTTCTTTTCATAGATGTACAACTGAGGTCCAGGAATTTAAACTGACTGCCCGAAGTCATGAAGGTAATAAGTAGTGAACCTGGGACTCAACTGAGTTATTGGAACACCAGTACACTGCTCTTTCGACTTTGGTGCTAAATAGCTGGTAACTAAGGACTACAGTAAGCATGATTCAGTTAGATTTCAGAGGAAGACCAATACATCAAGGTTTCCCAAAGTATTCCTTCACAAAAGCTGAGGCAGGAATTCAAGAATAAAGAACTGAATTGGGGTCTGTGAGGAAGAATTGAAAAAAGTGGGTTAGGGTTGAGTTTCTTTTTGACTAGATCAGTGATGGAGTTGGGGAAGTCAGGAGATCAGTAGGATGACAAGATAATGTCTCCAGTTTTCTTCTCCCTTTTCTTCCCCTTTCTTATTACAACAGCCTTTTCCTATACCCTGGTGAAGAAGTTGAATTAGGAGGTTGTCCTTGACCTATTGTAATGTTTCTGTTGTCACAGGACAGCTTTTCCTTACATTGTTATCACACCCTAAACGAGAAGCATCCTAGGTAACATTGTTCATCTAGGTCAAGATTAATGCAAGTTTAAATAATGCAAAATTTTATTGAGTGCAATTCTAATCATTATTTAATGTGAACCAAATTTAATTAATGTGATAGGTCTAAACTAGTTGAAGGTTTTTAACACACCACTACCTAAACAGTATTCAACTTGCCTGACATCCATGTGGATGTTATATGCTATTGTACAATATAGTACCAAAAATTGTGCTAAAATTTTTTTAAAGAGCCCTTAATACAAAAAAGAAAGAATACTCCAGATGGAAATATTGCCAGTATGTGTATATACACATACACATACACACACACACACACACACACACACATACACAAATAGCTTCTTCTTATAGTAAAATAAATATTTGATGTGATTGAACGGTATGAATGTGATCATAGTGACTCTAAAATAAAATGATGATCTGGAATTTTTCTTTTATTTCACCTGTGTGTTTTGTAAAAAGACAAAATTGCATCAGCTTTTTATGGTTTGCAAACAACTATGAGGAATAGAAGTGTTACAGTAATATAAATGGAGCATCTTTTAGCTTTATGAATTGAAGACTGCAATCAAAAGAATATTTCTCTTAGCAGAGCAGCTATTCAGACAAAAGCTTCAATTGAAGTCAGTGAAAGAAAATGGGAATGAAGTAGATAGTGAAGAAACTTTTGCTACAAGTAATAGGCTGGTTGATTTGCTTTAAAAATTGAGTTCAATTACATAATGTTGAAATTGCTGGAGAATTGACCAGCGCACATTAGAATACAACAGTTTAATTTCCAGATGTTTTAAAGAAAATAATTAAACAAGGTACAAATACTGACCAACAAAATGCAAGCATGCATTAAACTAACTCTCAACCATAATGGATATGAACTGGTTACCACGAAATTCATGGACATATACATATAAAATGGGACTAATAATAACACCTACCTCACAGAATTGTGGGGACCAAATGAAATAACGCTTGTACAGTGCATCCTACAAGACCTTGATTATCTGGTTCCAGAGAACTTGTGCTAGAACTGCCTTGCAAAGAAGGCACTTGAAGGGAAATAAAATTTAGGTTCAAATAATAGGTGGAGTTAGAAACTCTGACCCCAGGCAACAACTGGAGCCACCCAGCCTCTTTCATTAGAAGAACGTAGAATCTTCTGGGGCACCTACCTCAATCCAAGGCTCACCTATTCCAAGTGTTGAGATCAGACTGTCACTCTCCCCACTCAGGTATTATGTATCTCCTAAATGAAAGTCTCAGAGTCCTTTTAAAATATGAAATATTTTTCCCCTGACTAGAGACAGTTGAATACTCCAGAGATTCCCTGCCATCCTGGAGGCAGCTGACATAATGGAAGGGTTACTCCTTCATCCTGAACCATTGGCTTAGGAGGTGAAGTTCTGAATGGTCAAATGGGGCATATATAAGGTACTTACCTTAAATATAATTCATTCCCCAATTTTCCCACTAATTTTGAGGATCAGTTGGTTCTCACTATACAATCCAGGAATCACACATGACTCAAGAGAAGTGATTTTCTACTTTCAGTATTGAGAAATGCTCTGCCTCAGATAACCTTGTGCTTTATGCAGTTGTGTCTCCTAACCGAATCCTGAGTCTAGACTTCCTTTTTACAAGATGTGTTTAGGGTAGTCAAGGAGGAGAAGTTGTCCTCAGGACATTTGTTTGTGGGATAACCTAATTTTAAGCACGCAAATGCCAATTAGTCAGACCTACTAGTTTACTAAATCAAAGACAGTGTCCTGAAGGGAAATCTTGGAAAAGAACTAAAAAATGGGTTCATCTAAATCTTCCCCTTCCTTGGCAGGGCCCTGATGCTAATCATCAAAGAACAAAAATAGGAATTATGACTATGCTATGAACAACTTATCCCACATGAGTTGAATACCATCTTCCCTTGATACCTTACCCAATGAAGTAATTGGAAGACATAATATCAGTCAGCAAATCAGAACTCTCATTTCTTGGTCCCAATATAAAGGAACAATGAAAATAAATGCAGTCTGAATAAATAGTAGTTCAGTATTTATTTAAATTATACAGTTCTCCCATGACTTTGCAGAGTTTCATGAATTCAGACCAGGGATTAGTGAGTTGTTGTTTTTTGTTTTTTTTTCTTTTCCCCTACAGATACTCTTATCTAATCAATGGTATCACACATACATGCCTATATATGGTGTTGTAAACATTCAAGTGTTACATACATGTTAGTATTGTTATTATCTATTCCTGGGATTAGACTGAATTACCTTTACTAGCATCAGATGTTTACTAAATTGGAATAGTACCAATTTGAAAAAGAGGAAGGAGAATTTATGGCGCATATAATAGACAGGATAGTCCATGTTTTTACACACAATATGGGATCCATATAATACTAAAGGACCCTCATCACCATGAAAGAACTGTCTATGTTTTGAAAAGACTAATCATTATCTATCAAACAACATTCTAATGGTTTTTGATTGAATAAAGAGATTTTTTTTTAAATTGATGATTTGGCATTTCTTTTCTGTTTATCTATTTGACAATAACTTTTAAAGGAGTTGATTTTCTCACACAACTTGACAAAATATACCTGAATTTCAGGTTTTGGTCCAATCTGACTTCTTGAAACAAAAGGATAGTCAATAAAAGGGTTTGAATAAGCATGTCTTCCCTATTTCAGTTTCAGCAAAATTTGGTCATATACATAGCATACAGAAATAGATAATTAAAATGAGTGAGGTCTATAGTTCACAAGGCCACTAGTTTAATAAATGAAGGAAAAAAACTCAAAGAATTCAACATGTCTTTGTTTTATTCAAAGAACCAAAGGAAAAGTAGAATAAATGTGTGGGGGATATATATATTTCCCCCTACCACCACCACCAAAGGCCAGATTTCTCTGTCATGATAAAATTAATGAGCATTAACCTTTTAGGCCTACTTTTTGAGCCTAATTTTGATACATTGACCTCTGTGATTTTACAATTGCAATGCATATTGAATTTGGATTGAGTATTCTTCCAGCTCCATATACACTTGAACGAAGTAGAGCTGAATCAGATTTAGTTTATGTGAGTTCTCGAATGTACGTATTCCCAAAATGAACATCCATAAGGTGAAATATTTGGAAAGCTTTTGCAAAATTAAGTTTTAAGACTTTTTTATCTGATGTAATATTAAAAAAATTGAAAAGAAATAGACATTATGACACTGGATATCTCCCTAGGCCACAGTAAAGAACTTTTCCTTCAATTATTTTGTTGAATACAAAATACTCAAATCCTATGGTCTCTACCCTTGAGATAATAGTCAGCAGACCAATACATTTCCCTTTGAATTTTTTCATACCATTTTGTGTAACATTTCCAGTGTCTGACCGCATTCTTTATTTGCTAGTTTTGCTTTCTTGCTTAAAGTGATTGAAGCACTGATAAGGATAAAAGAAAATCATAGGACCTTATATTTAGGGCTAAAAGGAATTTAGTCAAATGCCCCCATTTTTCAGATGACAAATTAAGTTTAAGTGATTTAGTCCCATGGGTTATAAATGGCAGAGGCAGTAGTTGAACCCAAGTCTTCTGACTCTTCAATCTATCACAATGAGAAACAAGATGAAGGTCTGCCTTGCATTTCTCCTATTTGGGGTTGTGTCCTTATCAGTAAAATGATTGGTTGAATAATCTGATCTGTATAATTCCTCTTCCTTAGACTTCCATAATCTTATAATGAAAAGTTGGGGGGGGGACTTAAAAGGATAGAGAATGAAGAAAGGCAGGAAAAATATGTTTAGTTGCAGAGCAAAATAAAGAGTGACATATCTGGGAAAAGGTTACATGTGTGGGCAGAAGTCCCTAGTATAAAGTGAAATAATTTTCTCCTTAAACCTTTTCTAACTTAATGCATTCTTCAGACCTTCCCAGCTAGTTTGTTTTGATGCTGTGCCCCTGGTCAGTATTTAAACCACATTCTCCAGTGAGAGCCCCATCAATGTTCACTTAGGTTGTGTTTTAGAGCTATGATCATTGGGTTGGGCTGATTATATCTTAAATCCAATTAATTCCAAACTAAGCCCAGCTGCCAAAACAATAGAGGCATGGTAGAATTATGCTGCTCTGCATGGAGTATAATGTTAATGCCGTTTAGTATCCACAGAGAGCTCAGTCATTAGCAAAGCCATCTCTTCTATTGTCTGTAGGCAAGTATGATGTGTATGTTTTCTGACCTTCACAAATGTAAAACCTACAGCACTTGCATGCTGAAAGCACTTCTCTAGAATAAGAGAGAGTAGGAAAACACTTGTAAGTGGGACTTTTCTATTACATGGTCCTGGTTTTTCTGTTATTTTCATGAGTTGCTTAAAATAGGTGTGCTTGTAATAGGAAACCACTTCTCTCAGTTACGAGGAAGTACATGGTGTACTGAGCCTGGAAAACAGATAAATCACACCAATCGCTTTACTAAGCTTTAACACAATCCCTCATTTGTTAGAAATGCAACCGAAACTTTGGAAATCTCACTCACTCCAGACCTGAGCTCACACAAGCTAAATAGCATCAGGGAAAGGCAAGCACTGGCTGGCTAGTGGCTTTATTTTGAAGCATTGGCTTAGAGCCCCATCCATCTAGTGGCTGTCTGTCCTTGGGAATTTCCTTTTATGCCCCAATGGCCTTTGGCCCAAAGCAATAACATTCTGACTAGCCTTAATGCCATCTCTTCTCCACCCTCCTCTTGCTTGATAATGTTTGAGAGTCTTCTCCTGCCAGTTATAGAATTAAAAATATATTTTATTACCAAGAAGAGAATGTGGGTCCTGCAGCAGTACGGCCGTCAAGCAGAGAAGGAATATATAAGAGCATAGATGTGTCATTGGAAGGGCCCTTACAGAATTTCTAGTCTGTCTTCTTGATTTTGTAGAGGAAGAAACTAAGGCCCACAGAGGTTAAAAACCACAGTCAGAAAAAGAATAAGCATTTGGAAGAGCTAGGATTCAGGTTTTCTGAGTCCAAATCCTGGCATTTCTCTACACCACAATCTCTATAGTGGCCAAGTGATACTAAAGAGGTGAATTGAACACGGCCTGGCAAAGAAATTCCAGAACCATTCTAAAAATATCTTTCAAGTCAATGTGATCAATCAAGAGTCACCTGGTGGCACAACTGGCAGAGATCCACAGGGATCCTTGACTTAATATAATAAATATTTTTAAAGCATCTTTCATATGTAACATCCTGTACTAAATAGTAGAGACAGAGACAACTCTTGCTCTCAAGGAACTTATAATCAAATACTGGGGAAAAAATACACATACAAAGAATAACATGAGAAGTTCAAAGGAGATATCCAGGCAAAGAAACTCTAAGAAATTCAAAGAAGTAACTATCATTTTCAGTTGGGAGATGAAGGGTCAGGGACGGCTTCACAGAGGAGGGGTTGCAATTGATTTGAACCATGAATGAATGAAAGAACTTTGCCAAATGGTGATAGTTAAAAGAAAATCCATTTCAGAAATGGAAGGTTTTGTAAACAAAGATATTGAGACAGTGCAGGATTAGAATGGAGTGGTAGGAAAATAGTACTATTTAGCTGGTATAGATTATATAAAGAGGAGTAATCAGTCAATAAGCATTTATTAAATACCTATTATATGTCAGATACTGTATGAGGGATAAAAAAAAAAGACAATCCCTGCTTTTAAGGAGCTCATAATCTAATGGAGGTGACAACATGAAAGCAATTATGTGTGAACATCATTCATACAATGTAAATCGGGAATAATCAATAGGAAGGCACTGGCATTAAGAGAGTGACCAGAGAAAATTTCCTGTTGAAGGCGGCATTTTAGAAGGAATCCAGGGAAGGCCAGTAGTGATGAGGAGGGTGAGTATTCCACACATTAGGGAAAATGCCTCCAGTCTGGAGACAGAATGTCTGGTACAAGGAACAACAAGGCCAGTGTCATTGAATTGCAGAGTGTGTGTCTTGAGGGGAGAGGGGAGCAAAAGATCTAAGAAGGCTGGAAAGGCCTAGGAGGGGACAGTTTGTGAAGTTCTTTGAATGTCAAACAGATGATGTTATATTTGATAGTTTATTGAATAGTGGAGTGACCTGGTCATTAGTGTACAATAAGCCTGAAAAGGAAGGTCTGGGTCAGATAGTGGATGGCCTTGTATACCAGGACCAAGAGGTAGTATTTATTTGTTATACAGTGGAGGGCTACAGGAAATTCTGATTAAATTAATGGCATTATTAAAAGCAGTGCATTCAAAAAATTACTGAAGCAATGTTATAATTATAGAGGAGACACACTGCATACATGAAGACTACTTAGGAGGGTCCTATAATAGTGTAGGCAAGAAAAGAAGTGACTCTTCTTTCTCATTAGCTACTATCTCCTCAGTCGTTTGCATTTGACCTTCTGTCACAGTCATTTTGCTAAAATAAGGTCACTCATAATAACCTAATCCATTGGTCTATTTTCAGTCCTTAAATTCCTTTAAAGCATCTGAAACTGCTCACTTCCCACTCCAACTTCTCTAACCACTCCATTGTTTCATTCGCTATCACATTATACTCTTTGTGACCCACAAAAATGTGTATCTTCATCAAAGGTCTTTCTTAGTTTTTCAGTCATTTTCTAAGTCATTCTCATAGTTCCAACTCCTTCTACTACACATAGAATTCCCCAACCTTTATCTTCAGTTCTGACATCTCTTATGAGCACCAGACCTACATCTTGTAATTACCTACAACCTCTAATCTATAAAATGAGGGAGTTAAACTGGGTGATATCCAAAGTCCATTGTAGGTCTAAATCTATGATCCTATGATCTCCCTCTGGATATCCTACGGAAATGCCAAACTCAAAATGCTCAAAAGTGAATTGATGATCTTTGTTCAAAACCCGTTTCTCCTCTGAATTTTGTGATGCTACACACACACACCATTTGCCACATTTTGGATCTTAGAGGGTTTTACTTAACTGTTTCTTACCTCTAATATCCAATCAACTGTGAAGTCCTGCCCAAAACTATTTCTCTGACCTAGTGAGGTAACACATGCCAATGTTCCTTTCTACTGGGAAGCCTGGGGGTGGTTGATCTTTTGAGCTCAGGAGTTTTGAGTTGCAGCGAGCCAAGGTAATTAGGAGTCCAAAACTAATAGGGGGATCAGGAAGATTCACCTGGAGCAAGATAGAGAAAGGGAGGGTGGTATAGATTGATTAAGGAGAAGTAAAAAGGACCAAATCAGAGATGGAACAGGTCGAAATTCCCATGCTGATAACTAATGGAATTGTGCCATGAGTAGTCACTGCATTTAGAGCCTAAGTGATATAGAGAGACCCAGTTTAAAAAAAAAAAAAGTTAATGTAACCCTATTGTCCTGTATGGATTCCAGTTGGCACCAGCCAATTCCTCAGCTTCTAATTTTCACCCATTAAGCACATGTACTTTTTGCAGTAGTTACAACGCAGTAGCATCCCGGTACTATTGCTTCCCTCTCTTCTCTACCCCTTCCAATGTATTGTTATTGCTGCTACCAGAATAATATTTCTCAAGCATAAATCTGGTCACTTCCCTTCTCTACTTAAAAAATCCTCAGTGGCTTCCTACAGCTTACTCTGTAAACTACACATTTCTCTTCTTGATATTTAACACCCCAGCTTTAATATCATCTTGGTCCGTATTCACATACTCTATGACATAGCAGAACTTCCTCTGCCTCCTGATTTATGGTCTCTCACCACTGTTCCATTACTCACACTGTTCCTTAAAACTAGAATGCTCTCCTTCACCCTACTGTTGACTTTCTACCCATCCTTAAGGCCTAACTCAAACACCACCTCCTCCAGAGATCCTTCCATGCATCTCCATCCCCCTGTCAAAAGTAATGTTCCTCCTCTGAGCTCACATAACACTTTGTTTTCTAAATCTAAGGGTGATACAGCTGTGGTATAGTGCACAGTGAGGTGATTTCATAGTCAGAAAGACCTTCAATCTTGCATTTGACATATATTGGCTGTATGATCCAACCATTCACTTTACCTTTCAGTGCCCTCAGGCAACTCTGTAAGACTTGAGGAGTAAGGACCAATCTGCATTGGCAGAGGAAGCTCCATCATGGAGAATTCCCTGTAGCAGAGAATTTACTGGTATAGCTCCCCAAAATTGCACTCATCATGTATTACTGTGGATTTTAACTATGTGTGTTGGTTTCTTAATCTCCTGTTGGATTACAAAATGCTTGAGGAAAGAGGCTTTAAGGCTTTCTAAACTTTGGATCTTCTTCAGCACCTTTTACAGTTTTACATACACAGTATGCACTTAACACATGTTTGTTTTTTTTAATTAAGCAGATCCTTAGAGATAAGGATCTAATTTTGTAGCAAAAGAACTGAATCTTATTGCATATGGTAGATGAGGAAGAAGGAAAAGACAAAGGTAAATCTGAGATTATGAGACTAAGTGACCAGGAGATTAATGTATACAAATAGAAGTTGCTTCCTAAATGCATATTGTATTGAATTTAACAGAAACAGCATGAAAACGAGTTGATTTGGGGCGGGGGACAAAATAATTGAGGTTTGGGCATGTTGAGTACGAGAAGCTGGGGATCCATCCAGATGGTGCTATCCAGCATATAGCTGAATTATTTAACTGGATTTATGGGGAGGCTTTAGGGATACAGTCCAAAGTAAAGTCATGGATGTATTTGAACTCACCACTAAACATAATACAGAGAGAGAGCATGAAGAGCCTAGAGTAGAAAAATCCCAACATTTCAAGGCTAGAAGGATGAGAAAAAGTCACCAAAATAGATATAGAAAGAAGAGTCAGAGAGAAGCGTGAAAGTATATAACCATACCAGTGGAGAGGGGTTAGCAGGAGGAAAATGGTATATAAAGTCAAATGCTAGTGGGCAGCTAGGTGGCGCAGTGGATAGAGCACTGGCCCTGGAATCAGGAGGACCTGAGTTCAAATCCAGCCTCAGACACATAACATTCACTAGTTGTGTGATTCTGGGCAAGTCACTTCACACTAACTGCCTCACAAAAAATAAAAATAAATAAACAAAGTCAAATGCTTCTGAGAAGTTGAGGGGGATGAGAAGGTTATTGGATTTAATGATTAAAAAGTCATTGGTGACTATGGTGCAAGTCACTGTTATGATGATGTGGTAGAAACAATTATACTGCAAGGAGTTTGGAGTGAATAGGTGGTAACAGAAGGTTATCAGTGAAGAGGAAGACAGAGAACAAAAGAATAAAACAAAACAAAAAAAACAGAATAAGGAAAGTGTTTTTGTTTACTTGTTTGTTTTAGGGTTAGTATGCTTTTAGGTCAAGGGAAATAAGCCAATACAGAAGAGGGAGAACATGTATAATCAATTAATCAACAAGTATTTATTAAACACCTACTATCTGCCAGATACTGTGCTAAGTGTTGGTGATACAAATACAATGAATAAAATACCCCTATAAGCAAAAGGATAAGAGATGGGAGAAAAGTCACAAAGGAGTTGAGAGAGAATGGGATTAAGGGGCCCAATGAAGAGAGCTAGATTTTAATCAACAAAGAATGCCATTTAATCCTCTGACAACAGGGCAAAAGAAGAAATGGTAGGTGAGGACATCAAAGAAAGATGGTCTCATTCTCAGAAAGACAGAAAGGGAGGTTCTCCACGTAGAGTATTAGGATATCATATATAGTTGAAGACGTTAGGACAGAAGACATGACTAGGAACAGCTATTTGAGGGAAAGAGTGAATAAGAGATGAATTTGAGGTTAGATAGCATCCATTCTGATGCAGTCATCATAATTTTAATTTACTTCAGCAGAATTTAACAGTTCTAGGTAGTAATAGAGACGGCAAATGTTAGGAGATAGCCATATTTAAGGAAAAGAAGACTAGAAACTGTGGACACAGTGGAATATCAAGAAGGGACAAGAGATTTAAGGAGGAAGTAAGGGCATTTTTAAACTGACTATTCATGAGGTCAAGATTGAGTAGAAAGAAAATAAGGGGAGAGAAGAATTGATAGCCTGAGATAATAGGGAATATTCTTGGGACCCTAAACCTCAATGAAGGGAAAAAATGCTGATATGAAGAATAAGAAGTGAAAAGACACATGATACAGTCAGAAAGGGGAATTTAAGAACTCAGGATCTTAGTGACAAAAGAGTTTAATGTGATGAAGAGGTCTGAAATGGGACTGGCCTGAAGTAGAATAGAGGTAGAAATTATAAGAACTGAGCTCAAGAAACTATAAAATGTTAGGTGCTTGAAAAGGTATCAATATAAATTGAAAGATTTTATCAAGGAAGGAAAAGAGAGCAAGAATGAACCAGGTGTCATAGCCATGTCAAGGAAGTCAATAAGATAGAGAGGAAGGCAGGGAGGGAGGGAGGGGGGGAGAGGGAGAGAGGGAGAGAGGGAGAGAGAGAGAGAGAGAGAGAG